>NW_027397071.1:41721531-41768571 GCF_003265705.2 Callorhinus ursinus
AAGAAGAAGAAGAAGAAGAAGAAGAAGAAGAAGAAGAAGAAGAAGAAGAGGAAGAAGAAGAAGAGGAGGAGGAGGAAGAAGAAGAGGAAGAAGAAGAAGAAGAAGATAGTAAGAAGGGAAAAATGAAGGGGGGGGATCTGAGAGGGAGACGAACCATGAGAGACTATGGACTCTGAGAAACAAACCGAGGTTTTTTGCTAGAGGGGAGGGGGGTGGGGGGATGGGTTAGCCTGGTGATGGGTATTAAAGAGGGCACATATTGAATGGAGCACCAGGTGTTATACGCAAACAATGAATCATGGAATAATACATCAAAAACTAATGATGTAATATATGGTGATTAACATAACATAATAGAAAAAAAGAAGCCATTGTTTTTTAATGAATGATATCTTATTCTTAAGCTATGTTAAATAAATAAGGAAGGAAGGATGTAAAAAATAAAGGGATGGAGAACTACTGGAACTAGTTAATGGAACTCATTTATTAATAAAGGTAGACATTAAAGATGCAAAACTGAGGCTTCTGTCCTCAAGTGCCATACTGTCTTATAAGAAAGGGAAATGAGTTTCACATAGAAGTGAACCATATGATATCAGTCTTTCTCAGTCTTACTTATGTCACTTAGCATAATACCCTTTAGTTCCATCTATGTTGTCACAAATGGTAAGAGATCACCCTTTTATGGCTCAATAATATTCCATTGTATAAATATACCACAATTTCTTTATCCACTCATCTATTGATGGGGACTTAGGTTGCTTTGCTATCTCAGCTATTATAAATAATGCTGCCATAAGCATAGGGATGCATATATCTTTTTGAATTAGTGTTTTGATTTTCTTTGGATAAATACTCGGTAGTGGAATTATTGGATCATATGACAGTTCTATTTTTAATTTTTTGAGGAAACTCCATACTGTTTTCCACAGTGGCTGTACCAATTTACATTCCCACCAACAGTGCAATAGCCATTCCGACAAGTGTAAGGTGAAATCTCATTGTGGTTTTGATTTGCATTTCCCTGATGACTGGTGATGTATTTCTGTGTCTCTTGGCAATCTGTATGTCTTTTTTGGAAAACATGTCTATTCAGGTCCTCTGTATATTTTTTTTTTAAAGAAAGAATGAGAGATAGAGAGCACGAGAGGGAAGAGGGTCAGAGGGTCAGAGGGAGAAGCAGACTCCCTGCTGAGCAGGGAGCCCAACCCGGGACTCGATCCTGGGACTCCAGGATCATGACCTGAGCCGAAGGCAGTCGCTTAACCAACTGAGCCACCCAGGCGCCCCCCTCTGTATATTTTTTTAATCAGATTGTTTGGGGTTTCTTTGGTATTGAGTTATATAAGTTCTTTATATATTTTAGATAGTAGCCCCTTATCAGATACATCATTTACAAATACATTCTCCCACTTTATAGGTTGTCTTTTTGTTTTGTTGATGGTTTCCTTTGTTGTGCAAAAGCTTTTTATTTTGATGTAGTTCCAATAGTTTACATTTGTTTTTGTTTCCCTTGCTGAGGAGACATATCTAGAAAAAATGTTGCTATGACCAAAGTTAAATTACTGCGTAAGTTCTTTTCTAGGATTTTTATGGGTTTTAAGTCTCATATATAGGTCTTTACTCCATTCTGAGTTTATTTTTGTGTATAGTGTTAGATGTCATTTCATTCTTTTGCATATAGCTATCCAGTTTTTCCAGCACTATTTATTGAAGAAACTGTCTTTTTCCCATTGTATGTTCTTGCCTCCTTTGTCATAGATTAGTTAACCATATAAGCATGGGTTTATTTCTAGGCTCTATATGTTCTATTGATCTATGTGTCTATTTTTGTCCCACTACCATATAAAACAAATGAATAAACAACCAAACAAAAGACAGAATCAGACCTATAAATACAGAGAAAAAACTGGTAGTTACCAGAGGGAAAGGGTTGGGGGATAGGCAAAATGGGTGAAGAGGAATGGGAGATATGGGATTTCAATTATGGAATCAATTTCATAAGAATAAAAGGTACAGTATAGGGAATATAAGTCAATGATACTGTAATAGTGTTGTATGTTGACAGATCCTAGCTACACTTATGGTGAGCATTGAATAAAATGGAACATTTTGTGTCAACTATATTCAAAAATTATTTTTAAATTAAATTAAAAAGATAAAATTTAAAAAAATAAATGGGAAATGAGTTCAAAACAATCTATAGATAGAATGATAAGTCTAGGAAAAAATACATACTTAAATATATAGATGAATACTCACAACAGAAATATTTTAAACGAATTTATACATGTGATTTATACCTAAGGTAAATAGGAAAGAAGGGGAGTTCTTCATAAATGAAGAATAATTAATGTGCTGAGTTTACTTTGTAGAGTCAGAAAAGGCTTCCTAGAAGAAGTGTCATTTTATCTGTATTATTGATGAATATTTATGAATTCGCTTCAAAAGAAAACCAGTGGTGGTGAGAGGAAGAGCCAATAAAACCAGCTGGACCAGTTTGAGTAAAATCTAGATTGCCCTGCCCTAACAACTCTAGGTACTTCAGTATGACTGGAACACTGGCTAAAAGAAGGAGTAGGATTAATCTAAAGACAGTGACTAATAATGTAACTGTTTGAATAAATACGGATGAGTTTAGGCATTAACTCACACAGCCTTTGTAGCTATAAAATGTTTTAATGAGGAGAGACTCATTATCTGATTAGATCTAAGTATAGGTGGTGAAAATCTAACATTCGTTGAGAATTACAACGTACACATTTACTATATAGAATATTTAAGGCAACATGACACTGTGAAGTAACACCATAACTATTCATTTGGTGGAGATAGGAAAACTGATACAGAGAGAAGTAAAGCAAAACTCGAATTTAATCCCTAGAGTATGTTCATTGTTAGTATACTCTATACTTTACCATTTTGTTATGGAGTATTCCCTGTGTGCCAGTACATGGAGAAAATGGACCAGAAGCTGACAAAAAGCAACCTCAATACTTCAGAAGAGATACAATAGGACCTTGCAGAACAAGGCTTACAGTTGCATTGATATGAAATGAAGATAAAGATAAGTGGTTTAGGATAACTTTCAGATTTGGGGGTTGTGTAGTTTCTAGTTCTATCACTCTAAGATCTAAAAACTAGTACCATTTTAGAGAAAAAAGTCAGAACTCAAAGGAAATTTGGATACCCTTTATGGCAGACTGATGGCAAGTATATGTCATTGTTCTTATGTATTTCTGAGCCCATGAGAGGGCCTGGTAATTCATCATAGAACTCTTTCTAAATCTTAAACTCTTCCTAGTGACTTCAGTTGCATTTTTTAATTTAATTCTCAGAAAGGCCCAGAGAGATAGATACTATTATTTCCATTTTACAGATAAGGAAGTGGAGGCTTAGAGAGAAAATAATTTGCCAAGGTAATCTAAAGAAAAGACACCAAAGCTGATTTTGCACGTCTATAGTCCACCACCAGAGTAGGTGCCCTTTGGCACAAAATAATATTGTCTCAAAAGAGTATCAAAGAAATCACATGAAAAGTAAATCAGTAGATTATCAACATTTTATATTATATATAAATATGCCAGTTCCTAACTATCTTATTAAGCCAGAGTTCTCAGTTTCGTCTCAGGGAATGAAATTTTGCAGGTTTGCAATGATAATGAAGGACATTTCTTTCAGGCACAAACCAGCAGCAACTAATGAAATTCAGATAATCCTATATGACCATAATAAAAATACTTCTGCGCCATATTTGTGTTCCAGTTGGTCTACTCCCTGAATAATACATATGCCCTACAGTCAAAATCAGAACAAAATTGCATGTTTTGATAGTTTCTTATTTTGCAAAGTCTAAAAAAAGACAAGAAGATAAGAATAAACATATAAGGCATGTAGAGAACCTCCACATAAAAGGAAATCCATAAATCTCATTAGACTGGAAAAATACTTTCAAAGTAAACCTAACTGAGTAACATATGAATATTATAACCAGCTCAAATGCAACAGCTTGTTGGCCAGCTACGGAAAATCATCAGGTTCATTTCAGTGTGTAGCTTGTGTTCCTCCCCTAGAAATAACCATGAACCAGATGGAATATAACTATCAGTTAGGCCTGCAGGGTTTATATCCTACCAAACTACTATTGAATTTTTCTCTTTTCCTTTTGTGGATTGCCAATATTTGAAATTTCTTCAAGTATTCCAATTTCTTAAAATAGCGTGAAGTATTTTAAAGTCAAAACTAAAGTAAAACTCTAAAAAATCTCAACTATGCCAATGATTTTTCAGTTTTATTCTATGAAAGTATTATCTATTTGCCAATAGGAATAGAATAGGTTGCTTTCTAAATAGATAGTCACTTCCACTATTTAAGAGAATTAAGTATTATGTCACCCAAATATATGAATGTGTATTTCATAAATATAAATTTTATTTATTTCATAAGTAATCAAAAAAATAAAATATATAATCAATTTCACACTTACAGTAAACTAAACAAAACAAAAAGATGTATGGATTGAACATGACCTCAAAGTTGTTAAGTATTTCCAAATCCTAACAACCATAGGCATGTTAGATCATCATAGGGACTTCTTGATAGCAGAACAAATAAAGCTATGGAAGAACAAATCATCACAACACCAATTAATGTCTTAAGCCCAATATATGAAAAAATATTTCAACTAGAAAAATGGGAGAATAAAGTGATGGTCCCAGTGGAATCATTGTACCTGTAGGATGTCAAGCCAATGGCATTTCCTCAACAGGAGGCTTAAGCATTATTACAAACTAAGCCAGAGGAAGGGTTGCTCACTGAGACAACAGAAAAGAAAGATCAATATTTTCTCCATTGGATATTTCCTAATAACAATAGAAAGATTCAGAGAATCTAGTACTTCCTCACCTCTAAAAAAAAGAAGTTAAAAGATCATTTCAAAACTCACTTTGTCTATAATATCTCATTTGTGTTTGACTTTTTATGAAGGATGAATATCCCAACCCAATAAGACAATATTGATGAGTGCTAGAAGGCAAATTGCCCCTGCTCACACCATGTACTTTACCAAAGCGTAGGTAAATATGCCTGCAGCTCTGTAAATTCATGCTGCTGTCTTGTATATAAAAAAAGTCATCCACTCTAAAAGGAGATGTGTTATATTTTTCTTCAAAAATTTCAAGATTTGTTCTGGAGATCTGTGTGATATTTACCACATTTCTGTGTCAAGAGTTTGTAAGATCACCCTCAGGCTTGATGACAAACTAAAAGAACTCAGAAACTCTTACACTCATGGTTATGGTTTATTACAGCCAAAGGATACAGATTAAAATCAGCAAAGTGAAAGGCATATGGAACAAAGTCCAGAAGGAATCAGGTGCAAATTTCCAGGTGTCCCTCCCAGTGGAATTACATGTGGATGATCATAATTCTTCAGGTAATAAAGTATAATATGTGTGAAGTGTTGTGAAGCTCACCCAAGCCTTGTGTAGGGATCTTTATTGTGTGTCAGCCCACATTACTGAACTCAGTTACTGAGATTCTAGCCCTTCCCTAATCCCCCAAGTAAAACCAGCCTTTTCGATAAATCACATAGTTAGGAAAAATAATAGAGCAGAGAGGTCCAAGCCCTCACACACATAAAAACATTGTTATCAGGCAGAATATTCCAGGGGCTTGTCCTAAACAGAGGCCTATTTTGGGCATGTATAGGACCTAAGCAATGCAGATCAGCTGAGTGAACTTTTTCCTGGCAAATTATACTCTCTTGACCTTAATTCCTTTACAGTATATAGATACAGTAATAAGAATACTTATGTTATCTTCCAGAAGTTATTTTGAGAATTAATTTTAATAATTCATGTGCAAATCCCAAATGCATTTTTAGTTATTATTGTTACCATACCATGGTTACCATACCATACTGTATTGTCATTATATTATTGTTACCATATGGATTTTGGTTGATTAGTCAATAAATACCAAAGGGCAATGTGACTTCCTTAAACCCAATAGCAAATATTATGTTGATATTTAATAATTCCATTTTTCACATGAAAATTTTAAAAATGAGGATGAACATTGTACTATGTTATCCAATTATATAAGTATCAACTTGGCATTAATTTTCCCAATATACCCAATAAACAATATAGACGACTAGTCTTATAATATGGTATAATACATATGTATATATATACACACATACACTATATATGAAAAAAATAATAGGCAAAAGAGATTCAAACCATGTATTTAGGTAATCTCTTTCTCAAAAGGGACAATGATTTAAACTGGTACGTACACTTGATTTACCTCAGTGCAGTACTATGGGATGGGGGCATATCTTACTGTGTTTTTCTATCCTTTGTATCCTACACAACCCCTGCCCAAAATAGTAAATATGAGTAATGCATTTTATTATTTGATCTCCAGGTGTGAATCTTTGCACTAGGTAATTTATGCATATTAAGTGCTAAATAAGTATTTGGACATTGTAGTGAATAGCTCTCAATGGACGCTGTCCACATTCTTGAAGGCTCTCACCACATTTAGCTGGCTCCCTCACAGTGGAATTAATAGCACTAAGCCCCACAACTTCATTGTGCATCCACCATTGTACCAAAAGGTACAGACTCATGCTCTATCTTCTGGTGATAAGATATATCTTCATGAAGCTTAGATTAGGGGTTAAATTACCTGGAGAGAGAGACAGAATGTGAGACATCCATTTCGATAGTGTGAAATGTGATAGAAGCAGTAGGATTCTAGAATTTTCAGCCATATCAGTAGCTTCTGACTACAGTAGCTTATTGTTTGTAGCAAAGATGGAATGGCTCTGAGGCTTGGCAGCTTTCCTTTCATTATACTTTCCTAATTTTGACTGCTTCTAAAGAGTAGAAGCAACTTTGTTGGGCCTGGTTGGGATTGAGACTCAGTATTTAACTCTGGAAATGCTCCTAGAGTATTTTTCTTCAGTTCCTCCAAAAATTCTGTCAGTGAGATTCTTTAATAAATCCCTTTCTTATTAAACTAATTAGATCATTCTATAGTACAAGGAGAGAAGAGTAGAATGTGTAAGAACATTCAAATAACGGTATCACTAAGATACTGTATCAAATTTTAATTCTACCACTAATTTTCATTTCTTAGATAAGCTTTTCCCTCTAAGACTCACCTTTCTTTTATCTAATAAATAGTACCTACCATGAAGCCTTTTTTTCTGAAGATATTGCATGTTAAGCCTTTTTTACTACATCACCTAATAATAACCAAACTGTTGATGCTTTTGCCAAAGTCACATCACCCAATCATCCAACTCCTGAATTATGTCTCAAAGACAGGAAGTAAATGTTTAGGCTTAGAAAGGAAAAAGTTGTTCTTAAGGATTAACTATAAACTGGCAAATATCTAATTAGAGGGTATAATTGATGTTAGAATATTAAGGGTAATGTACATAATTTTCTTACAAAGGTTTTATACCATATGTCTCATTCTTTTGAGACTGCCATGTTATTTATCATTTAAAAAATGGTTGTAATAGATTAGATGATGCATTATGCAACCTTCACCTCAGTAATTTCAGGATGGGGTGTATCTAACATCAGCTGAATAGCCCAAGAGAAAATACAAAATTGATCATTAATCCTTTAAATTATTTTGCCAATAAGATTTTTAAAAAATATCCAAGGATGCAAAAAACATTTAAATAAATATTTTCTAGGTGACTTAAAATATAGCTTATTAATGAAAATAGTGTACTAACACATAAGAATCAGAAACAGACGTTCACATGTGCACACACATATACATGCAGGTGATCATGTAAGTGAGATGAAGGGGGCAAACAAGATTGAACTGAATTGTTTATAAACTACATTTCAGTGCTAATAATCTAAAATTCCATGAAACTGTAAAACAAAACAAAACAAAACAAAAGTGGATAATTAGAAATAGTTTCCTGGTGAGTTCTGGTTTGGATATAAAGGCAAGGAAAGAGGCAGCAAGGCCAGCCAGCTGGAAAGGAAAAGGGCTACATATGGTGACACATCAAAAGAAGCATTTACATATTAAGCCTAGCTTCTGTCTCCTAAAGTCATATTATACAAAAGCATAATTGTCCCTCTCAATAAAATATAAATATTAAGTAACTTATTTTTGCTGCTCTAGTGAGTATGTTCAGCACATTCAGGAAAAGTTGCTTACTACTCATCACTTCCTTGCTTTGCTGATATTTCAGTGTGAATACAAACATTTCATGGTTCACTCCTGGTTGCTTCACCCTGGCAGCAAACATTTGCACATTAACCAATGAAAACAGAGTCTGTCTCTATCCAACTTTGTATGTTTCACACTGTGAGATGCTACTGTATTATCATTTTCTTTCATGCTACACTAATAAGTATGTGACATATCAGCCTTTGAATATACTTTTTTGTTTGTTTTAGGAGTCTACTTCAGGCTATGAAGGTAGAATATACAGAACTGGTAAGTTTTCTTACGATAAGTATAGTTGAATAAGGCCTGCCCTTTCAAAAATCCTTCACTGATAATGTTTAACATACATGATTTCCCAATTGTGCATAATTTTCTAATTGTTAGAGTATTTCTTTATAAATGTTTCAATAACAGCCTGACAGTGGAAGTAGTGATTCACTTAAAAAAGAGATCAAAAGGGCGCCTGGGTGGCTCAGTTGGTTAAGCGACTGCCTTCAGCTCAGGTCATGATCCTGGAGTCCCTGGATAGAGTCCCGCATCAGGCTCCCTGCTTGGCAGAGAGTCTGCTTCTCCCTCTGACCCTCCCCCCTCTCATGTGCTCTATCTCTCGCTCTCTCTCTCCTTCTCTCTGTCTCAAATAAATAAATAAATAAAATCTTTAAAAAAAATTAAAAAAAGAGATCACAAAAGGAAATATTTATTTTAAGTGAATTCAGGTAAACAGACCAATTTAATAAAAGCAGTTTTTCCTGTTTCTTTAGATGAATCACCTCGTCTATTCAAGTAATACACTTTGTATTTTTTTTATTTAATGGAAATGAAGAGTACTAAAATCCTTTAACTCATATTCCACAACTAAGAGAGAGAAAAAATCTATTAAGAATTATGAAATTAAGAGGAGCAAGATGGCAGAGGAGTAGAGGACCTAAATTTCATCTGGTCCCAGGAATTCAGCTAGATAGGGATCAAACCATTCTGAACACCTACGAACTCAACAGGAGATCGAAGAAAAGAATAGCAGCAACACTCTGAACAGAAAAGCGACCACTTTCTGGAAGGTAGGACATACAGAGAAGGGAATCCGAGGTGATATTTGGGAAAATAGACCGCAGGAGGGAGCCTCCATCAGCAGCTACCGGCAAGTCATAGAGCAGCGGAGCACAAAATCAGAACTTTTAGAAGTCGGCTCTGCTGAGGGACGTCGCTCTAGTGGCTAAGCAGGGGGTGGAATCCTTGGTGGGACAGTGTGGTCTCAGGACCCTTGGGGTCACAGAAAGACTGAGGGTGCCTCAATGCAGCAGAGCTCCCAGGTATCGGAACAGGGAAGCCAGTTGCAGAGACAGAGCTGAGGAGTGGGCTCTCAGCTCTGGGACGCCATAAACTGTGGTCTGCAGCACAGTCAAACCACTGCTCTTCCAGCAGGAACCCAACAGGCAGCAGATCTGGGGGGACTCCCCCTCCTCCCATGGGAGGAGCGGCACAGGAGCGCACCACAGGGATCTGCTGGGTTTGAAGACTCCACACGGGGTTGTATGCCAGAGATAGAAAAGCTTGGTCACAGGTCAGGTGGCCAGGGAGTGTGGCCAGAGACCAGGGAGACAGGAGTGATTGACTGCTTTTCTCTGGGGCCTCACTGAGGAGTGGGGTCCTGAGTCCTCAGCTCCTCTGGGGCCAAGATTGGGAGGCCACCATTTTCACTCTTGTCCTCCAAAGCTCTACGGAAAGCTTACAGGGAACAAAAGCTCCTGAGAGCAAACCTGAACAGATTACTTAGCCCAGCCCCGGCAAGGGCAGGGCAATTCTGCCTTCGGCAAAGACATTTGAGAACCACTGCAACAGGCCCCTCCCCCAGAAGATCAACAAGAACAGCCAGCCAAGACCAAGTTTAACGATCAATGAGAATGGCAGAACTCCAGCGCTAGGGGAATACAGCACATAGAATTCATGGTTTCTTTTCCCATGATGATTTAGTCTTTCAAGGTGAATTATTTTAATTTTCTTTTTCTTTTTTTAAAAATTTTTCTTTTTCCCTTTTTCAATCAACATCTTATCAATGACTTTTTAAAAAATCTTTCTTATTTTTCATTTTTATAAAGTCATATTTTATCCCTTCATAGTAGTTAACCTTACTTTTGGTATATATTTAAAAGTTGTTCTCTCTTCAAAATTTTGGGATAGGGTTTCTTGTAACAGACCAAAATATACCCTAAATCTCTAGTGTATGGCTTTGTTCTAGTCTCCTGCCTGATCACATTCTCTCTCTCTTTTTTTTAATTCCTCTTCTTTCTTTTTTCAATCAAATTCTTATCTTATCAATTCCTTTTACAAAATCTTTTAAAATTTTCATCTTTACAGTCATATTCCATCCTTTCATTGTATTTACACTTATTTCTGTACATATATAAGTTTTTCTTTCTTTAAAATTTTGGGAGGCATTTTCTTTTAACAGACCAAAATACGCCTAAAATCTAGTGTGTGGCATTGATCTATGCACAAGCCTGATCATATTTGATCATATTCCTTTTTTTTTAATCTTTTTCTTTTTTTTAAATCTTTCTCTTTTTCTTTCTTTTTCTTTTTTCTTTCTTTCTCTTTCTTTTCCCCCAGTTTCAGGTCTCTTCTGATTTGTTTAGTGTATATTTTTCTGGGGTCGTTGTTACCCTGTTAGAATTTGGTTCTTTCATTAATCTAGTCTCTGCTGGACAAAATGACAAGACAGAAAAAAATCACCTCAAAAAAAAAGAACAAGAGGCAGTACCGCCTGCCAGGGACCTAATCAATACAGACATTAGTAAGATGTTAGAAATAGAGTGAAGAATGACGATTTTAAAGATACTAGCTGTGCTTGAAAAAAAACATGGAAGATATGAGAGAAACCCTTTTTGGGGAAGTAAAAGAACTAAAATCTAACCAAGTCGAAATCAAAACGGCTATTAATGAGGTGCAAAAAAAATGGAGGCTCTAACAGCTAGGATAAATGAGACAGAAGACAGAATTAGTGATATAGAAGACCAAATGATGGAAAATAAAGAAGCTGAGAAAAAGAGAGATAAACAACTACTGGATCACCAGGGCAGAATTTGAGAGATAAGTAATACCATAAGATGAAACAATATTAGAATAATTGGGATCCCAGAAGAAGAAGAGAGGGGGGCAGAAGGTACACTGGAACAAATTATAACAGGGAACTTCCCCAATTTGGGGAAGGAAACAGGCATCAAAATCCAGGAGGCACAGAGAACCCCCCTAAAAGTCAATAAAAATAGTTCAACACCACAACATCTAAGAGTAAAATTTACGAGTCTCAGAGACAAAGAGAAAATCCTGAAAGCAGCTTGGAACAAGAGATCTGTAACCTACAATGGTAGAAACATTAGATTGGCAACAAACCTATCCACAGAGACGTGGCAGGCCAGAAAGGACTGCTGTGAAATATTCAGAGCACTAAATGAGAAAAATATGCAGTCAAGAATACTATATCCAGCTAGGCTGTCATTGAAAATAGGAGAGATAAAAAGCTTCCAGGACAAACAAAAACTAAAGGAATTTGCAAACATGAAACCAGCCCTACAGGAAATATTGAAAGGAGTCCTCTAAGCAAAGAGAGAGTAACATAGACCAGAAAGGAAAACAGACAATATACAGTAACAGTCACCTTACAGGCAATACAATGGCACTAAATTAATATCTTTCAATAGTTCCCCTGAAAGTAAATTGACTAAATGCCCCAATCAATAGACACAGGGTATCAGACTGGATAAAAAAACAAGACCCTTCAATATGCTGTCTGCAAGAGACTCATTTTAGACCCAAAGACACCTCCAGATTGAAAGTGAGGGGGTGGAAAACAATTTACCATGCTAATGGACACCAAAAGAAAGCTGGGGTGGCAATCCTTATATCAGACAAATTAGATTTTAAACCAAAGACTATAATAAGAGATGAGGAAGGACAATATATCCTACTTAAAGGGTCTATCCAACAAGAAGATCTAACAATTGTAAATATCTATGCCCCTAACATGGGAGCAGCCAATTATGTAATCCAATTAATAAAAAAGCAAAGAAACACACTGACAACAATACAATAATAGTGGGGGACTTTAACACCCTCCTCACTGAAATGCACAGTTCATCTAAGCAAAAGATCAACAAAGAAATAAAGACTTTAAATGACACACTGGACCAAATGGACTTCACAGATATATTCAGAACATTCCATCCCAAAGCAACAGAATACACATTCTTCTCTAGTGCCCATGGAACATTCTCCAGAATAGATCACATCCTAGGTCACAAATCAGGTCACAACCGGTACCAAAAGAATGGGATCATTCCCTGCATATTTTCAGACCACAATGCTTTGAAACTAGAACTCAATCTCAAGAGGAAAGTCGGAAAGATATCAAATACATGGAGGTTAAAAGGCATCCTACTGAAGAATGAATGGGTCAACTAGGAAATTAAAGAAGAATTTTAAAAATTCATGGAAAAAAATGAAAATGAAAATACAACTGTTCAAAATCTTTGGGATACAGCAAAGGCAGTCCTAAGAGGAAATATATAGCAATACAAGTCTTTCTCAAGAAACAAGAAAGGTCTCAAATACACAACCTAACTTTACACGTAAAGGTGCTGGAGAAAGAACAGCAAATAAAGCCTAAACCCAGCAGGAGAAGAGAAATAATAAAGATCAGAGCAGAAATCCATGAAATAGAAACCAAAAGAACAGGAGAACAATCAAAGAAACTAGGAGCTGGTTCTTTGAAAGAATTAACAAGATGGATAAACCCCTGGCCATACTTATCAGAAAGAAAAAAGACCCAAATAAATAACATCATGAATGAAAGAGCAGAGATCACAACCAACACCAAAGAAATACAAACAATTATAAGAACATATTATGAGCAACTATATCCCAGCAAATTAGATAATCTGGAAGAAATGGGTGCATTCCTAGAGATGTATAAACTACCAAAACTGAACCAGGAAGAAATAAAAAACCTGAACAGACCTATAACCACTAAGGAAATTAAAGCAGTCATCAAAAATCTCCCAACAAACCAGAGCCCAGGGCCAGATGGCTTCCCAGGGGAATTCTACCATACATTTAAAGAAGAATTAATACCTATTCTCCTGAAACTGTTCCAAAAATAGAAATGGAAGGAAAACTTCCAAACTCGTTTTATAAGGCCATTACCTTGATCCCCAAACCAGTCAAAGACCCCATCAAAAAGGAGAATTACAGACCAATATCCTTGATGAACATGGATGCAAAAATTCTCATTAAAATACTAGCCAATAGGATCCAACAGTACATTAAAAGGATTATTCACCATGACCAAGTGGGATTTATCCCTCGGCTGCAAGGTTGGTTCAACATCCACAAATCAATCAATGTGATACAATACATTAATAAAAAAAGAACAAGAACCATAAGATCCTCTCAATAGATGCAGAAAAACCATTTGACAAAGTACAGCAGCCTTTCTTCATCAAAACTCTTCACAGTAAAGGGATAGGGGGTACATACCTCAATATCATAAAAGCCATCTATGAAAAATCCACAGTGAATATCATTCTCAATGGGGAAAAACTGAGAGCTTTCCCCTAAGGTCAGGAACACGGCAGAGATGTCCACTATCACCACTGCTATTCAACATAGTATTAGAAGTCCTAGCCACAGCAATCAGACAACAAAAAGAAATAAAAGGCATCTGAATCAGCAAAGAAGAAGTCAAACTCTCACTCTTTGCAGATGATATGATACTTTATGTGGAAAACCCAAAAGACTCCACCCCAAAACTGCTAAAACTCACACAGGAATTCAGTAAAGAGGCAGGATATAAAATCAATGCACTGAAATCAGTGGCATTCCTATACACCAACAACAAGACAGAAGAAAGAGAAATTAAGGAGTCGATCCCATTTACAATTGCACCCAAAACCATAAGATACCTAGGAATAAATCTAACCAAAGAGGCAAAGGATCTGTACTCCAAAAACTATCAAATACTCATGAAAGAAATTGAGGAAGACACAAAGAAATGGAAAAACGTTCCATGCTCATGGATTGGAAGAACAAATATTGTGAAGATGTCAATGCTACCTAGAGCAATCTACACAGTCAATTCAATCCCCATCAAAATGCTATCAACTTTTTTTCAAAGAAATGGAACAAATAATCCTAAAATTTGTGTGGAAACAGAAAAGTCCCCGAATAGCCAGAGGAATCTTGAAAAAGAAAAGCAAAGCTGGAGGCATCACAATTCCAGACTTCAAGCTCTATTACAAAGCTGTCATCATCAAGACAGTATGGTACTGGCACAAAAACAGACAATGCAATAGAATAGAGAGCCCAGAAATGGACCCTCAACTCTATGTTCAACTAATCTTCGACAAAGCAGGAATGAATATCCAGTGGAAAAAAGACAGTCTCTTCAACAAATGGTGTTGGGAAAATTGGACAGCCACATGCAGAAGAATGAAACTGGACCATTTCCTTGCACCACACACAAAAATAGACTCAAAATGGTTGAAAGACCTAAATGTGAGACAGCAGTCCATCAAAACGCTAAAGAAGAACACAGGCAGCAATCTCTTCGACCTCAGCTGCATCAACTTCTTCCGAGAAACATCGCCAAAAGCAAGGGAAGCAAGGGCAAAAATGAACTATTGGTACCTCATCAAGATAAAAAAGTTTTGCACAGCAAAAGAAACAGTCCACAAAACCAAAAGACAACTGACAGCATGGGAGAAGATATTTGCAAATGACATATCAGATAAAGGGTTAGTATCCAAAATCTATAAAGAACTTATCAAACTCAACACCCAAAAACAAATAATCCAATCAAGAAATGGGCAGAAGACATGAACATACATTTTTCCAAAGACATCCAAATGGCCAACAGATACATGAAAACGCTCAACATCGCTCAGCATCAGGGAAATCCAAATCAAAATCTCAATGAGATACCATCTCACACCCATCAGAATGGCTAAAATTAACAAGTCGGGAAACAACAGATGTTGGCAGGGATGCAGAGAATGGGGAACCCTCCTACACTGTTGGTGGGAATGCAAGCTGGTGCAACCCCTCTGGAAAACAGTATGGAGGTTCCTCAAACAGTTGAAAATAAAGCTACCGTATGATCCAACAATTGCACTACTGGGTATTTACCCCAAAGATACAAATGTAGGGATCTGAAGGGTTACGTGCACCCCAATGTTTATAGCAGCAATGTCCACAATAGCCAAACTATGGAAAGAGCCAAGATGTTCATTGACAGATGAATGGATAAAGAAGATGTGACACACACACACACACACACACACACACACACACACACACACACACACAGGAATATTATGCAGCCATTAAAAGGAATGAAATCTTGCCATTTGCAACGACGTGGTTGGAACTGGAGGGTATTATGCTGAACAAAATAAGTCAATCAGAGAAAGACATGCATCATATGATCTCACTGATATGAGGAATTCTTTATCTCAGGAAACAAACTGAGGACTGCTGGTGTGGTGGGGTGTTGGAGGGATGGGATGGCTGGGTGATAGACATTGGGGAGGGTATGTTCTATGGTGAGTACTGTGAATTGGGTAAGACTGTTGAATCACAGACCTGTACCTCTGAAACCAATAATATATGTTAAAAAAAAAAAGAAGATAGGAGGAAGGGAAAAATGAAGAGGTGAAAATCGGAGGGGGAGATGAACTCTGAGAGACGATGGACTCTGAGAAACAAACTGAGGGTTCTAGTGGGGAGGGGGTTGGAGGAATGGGTTAGCCTGGTGATGAGTATTAAAAGGACATGTATTGAATGGAGCACTGGGTATTATATGCAAATAATGAATCATGAAATACTACATCAAAAACTAATGATGTATGGTGATTAACATAACATAATAAAAAAAGAGATAGAATTCCCACCCCAAAAAAGAATTATGAAATTAGTAAAAATAAATAAATTGTTCTAATTTTTATTCCATACTTTCTCTAAAACAACTATAAATTTTAGTCCTTACACATATTATACAAGTCGTATATCTACCCTGAAATATATAAAATTTAGACACATATGGGTCAAAATATGGATGGTTGATACAACACTGATTGTGGGGCACTGATCATCATCTCATTTGTTCTTGTTTCTTATTCTGAAAATGCTATATCATTTCAGGGAATCATGACAATTTAGAGCTAGAAGTCTTAGCATCTGTATAGTCATATTTTATAGATTACAAAACTGAGAATTTAAGTGACTTATTCAAAGCTTCAATCGAGTTATACACAGAATTAAGGGCAAGATGTTATAATCATCCAGGTATGTTTTCTATGTAGCAGTTTCAGCTTCTAAGATGCACCTTCCCAAATTGGTATATTATTGGAAAATTATTCTTAGTCTCATAATTTTTTCTTAAACACATTTTCTTTCTTTCATATGGTCAAGAACATTTTGTGCTGGTTAGATGTCAAAGACACAATGTTTTTTTTGTTATTTAAATGTTGAGTTTTGTTTCCTATAATTACAGACTATAGTAAATCAAGATAGAATTTGATCATAGATTTTACCCAATGAACTTGGCCAAGGATAGGTGGTGAACAGTGCTACTATAGCCATGTTATTCTTTTCAGCAAGGAAGAACTGATGTTGTTTGAAAACAAATGTAGGTTGACATCCTAACAACTGAAAGTCAAAGTAACAATTTATTATAATCTTCTTATTGGGTTGGCAGCTATAGTAGTTACTGATTGCAGTGTTAAAATATGACCACAAACTTGGAAACTTAAAACCACACATAGGTATTATCTCACAGTACTGTGGATGATGAGTCTAGGTATCCTCTGCTTCGGGGTCCCACAAAGATGTAATCAAGGTATTATCTTGGGCTGTGACCTCTCCTAAAGCTCAGCTAAGGAAGGATTCATTTTCATGGCAATATAGTTGCTGGCAGTCTTTAGTTCTTTGTGGTACTGTTGGACTGATCAGCTCTGTTCCTTGTTGTCTATAACAAGAGCTACACGCTGCTCTTATTGCCTTGCCAAATAGACCTCACTATAGCTGTTTGCCTCCTAAAACCAGCAAGAGACAGCATTTCCTTGTAAGGCTGGCATTATGTCTAAGGTAATATAATCATGTACACATAAACAAGTGCAGGTAATATTGAAATATTCTATTACTAAAAGCAACTCACTAATATTGCTTACACTAAACAGTTGGGAACCACACAGTCATAAACACAAGGAATTAGGATCATGAAGGCCATCTTAGAGTCTGTCCGTTTCATTGGCATAACTATACAAGAGTGACTAATTCAAGTGACTTTAAAACAAAGTGATTTGAGAGGACTTCTGGCTTCTGGTCCAATACATAGTTAGATTAGAAGTTGCCACTCCATCTTAACAAGTAAAAATCAGAACAAATGAAAAACTCAACAGTTCCTCTTGGACCTTCAGGAAAGTGAGGTCAGAGGGCAAACCACTGCCCCAAAAATTAGACAGACAGACACCGAGAATCACAACTTATTGGAGCATAATCCCTGAGTAGAAACTTCTATGTGAACCAGTATTGAGGTAGGAAAACTGAACTGTAATTGATGAATAATTGGAGACTCATTACAGACAACTCTAAGAGTAAATATCTCCAGAAGAACCCAGTCATAGGGGTCCCTCACATTTTTGTATTTTACCTTCTGGAGATCTATCAGGTCCTCACAGTGAATATCAGAGAAAAATCCCTTCACGTTTCTGGCAAGTAGAGAAAAGTTACCATTGTGAAACTCAACAAAGTATTTTCTTCTTAATAAAGCCTCCCCTCAGGAGAAATTATTTTACCAGAGCTTAACCTCCTAGGATTTTTTTAGTCTGGTCTACCTGGGAGAAAGGAAATAGCAAACTTCAGCTCCCACTAGCTATCCTCTCTCACTAAGAAACACTGGTGAAGTTTACAGGCCAGAGACATAGGTTCACCAAAAGACTAGGGCATAACCAGAAGACTATAGAATGCTTCCTCTTTCTCCATACCTCAGAATTATATTACTTTACCATTAAGAGTTACATCAGACTTCTCCTCAGGACCCATGCAAGAAAGAGTAGAGTGAAATATTTAAAGTGATGAGAGGAAAAGGAAAAAAAAACCCACCAACTTAGAATTCTGTACTCTGCAAATTTATCCTTCAATAGTGAAAAAAAAAATAGAATTTTTCAGACAAACAAAAATTGTGGGAATTTTTTAATGAGTAGATTTGTAGTGCCAGAAATACTAAAATAAGTTCCTCAGACAGCAGGAAAATGATTTAGGTCAGAAACTCAGATCTACATAATGGAGAGCATAGGAGAATAAATAAATGAAGTTAAAATAAAAACTTTTATGCTTTTCTATTCTTAATTAATATAACACAACAATTTGTAATAATAGAAACAATGTCTTTGATTATGATTCATACATATTATATATATTATGTTTATATAAGTAAAATAACAGCAGGGATACAATAGATGGGATGGAGGAATTTGGAATATTTTATTATAATAAGATACTTGGACTTCATGTGAAACAGTATAGTGTTAATCGAAAGTGGACTTGGATTGGTTATAAATGCATATTGTAAATTCTAGGGTAGCCACTATATATATTTGTACATAGAAAGATATAGATATATGAAAGATGTACTAGGGACATAAAATTGAATCATATAAAAATGAGCAGTTGAACCCATAGAATTCAGAAAAATGCAAAAATTTAGGAATAAACAATCAAGACAGCAAGTAGAAATCTGTAGCAAATAAGGTAGATAATCATGCAACTATATCAATAATTACTTTAAGCAGTAATGGTCTAGATATACAAATTAAAAGACACAGGTGGTCAGAGTGGATTGAATAACAAGAGCCAACTGTATGTTGCCTACAAGAAATCTACTTCAAGTACAAAGACATATGTAGATTAAAAGTAAAGGAATGGATAAAGAGATATCATGCTAACAATAATTGAAAGGAAGCAAAAGCAGCTATATTTATTTCACTCAGTGCAGATTTCATGGCAAGGAAATTTGCTAGAGATAATGAGGGACTTTATACAATTATAAAAGCTCAATATTTCAAGAAGACATAGCAGTACTTATCATGTATGTGTCTAAGAACAGAGTATCAAAATCCATGAGGCAAAGCTAATAGGACTACAAGGATAAATAGATGAATCCACTATTATATTTTGAATTTGAGACTTCAACATCATTCTAACAGTAACAGGAGATAAAGCAGGCAGAAAATCAGTAAGGACATAATTAATGTTAATAATACCATCAATCAACTGTATATAATAGATGTCTGTAAACTACTTCATCTAATAACAGAATACATATTCTTCTAAAGCTGGAACACTCACCAAGATAGAACACATTCTAGGTCATAAAACATACTTTAACAAATTTAAAAGAATAGAAATCATACTATGTCTGATCTCAGACGAAAATGAAATTAAACTGGATTTAGAACACCAAAACCAAAAGATAGCTTTTTTTAAAGATTTTATTTATTTATTTGACAGAAAGAGAGAGAGCATAAGCAGGCAGAGTGGCAGGAAGAGGGAGAGGGAGAAGCAGGCTCTCCACTGAGCAGGAAGCATGATGTGGGACTCAATCCCAGGACCCTGAGATCATGACCTGAGCTGAAGGCAGCTGCTTACTGAGCCACCCAGGTGCCCCAAAATAGCTCTTTTTAAAATCAATAAAATTGCTAAGTCTCTAGCCAAAGAAACTAAGAGAAAAAATAAGTTAAAGAGAAGACACAAATTGCTCGTAACAAAAAAGAAAAAGAAAGAAAGAAGGGACATCATTACAGATCCTATGAACATGGAAAGGATAATAAAAGAATGCTATGAACAACTCTACACCAACACATCTGGTGATCCAAATGAATTTGAACAATTCCTTGAAATAATCATTTAAGAAGTAGATAATCTGAATAGGCCTATATCTATTAAAGAAATTGATCAGTAATTAAAAAAAAAACATTTCAAAACAGAGAATGTTAGGCCCAGATTGGTTCACTGATGGATTCTATCAAATATTTAAGGAAGAAATTATACCAATTTTCTACAATCTATTTCAGAAGTCAGAGAAGCAGAGGGAATATGTCCCACCTCATTCTGAGACCAGCACTTAATACCAAAACCAAACGAAGATATTACAAGAAAAGAAAAACTACAACATATCTCATAAACATAGATGCAAAAACACTCTATAAAATATTATCAAATAAAAACCAACAATGCATAAAAATAATTATGCACCACTACCAAGTGGGGTTTATCCTAGGTATACAAAGCTGGTTCAACATTCAAAAATTAATGTAATCCAATACAACAATACTCTAAAAAAAGAAAAAAAAATCATATAATCATATCAATTGATGAAGAAAAGGCATTTGAAAAATCCAATAACAATTCATGATAAAAACTTCACTAGGGTAGGATTAGAGGAGAACTTCTTCAACTTGATAAAGAATATCTACAAAAAATCTATGACTAATATCATACTTTATGGTGAGAAACTTGATGCTTTTCCACTAAAATCAGGTAAAAGGTAAGGATGTTCTCCTCATCACTGTTTTTCAACATCTACTAGAAGTACTATCTAATGCAATGAGACAAGAAAATGAAATAAAAGGTATTCAGACTGGAAAGGAAGAAATAAAACTGCCCTTGTTTGCAGATAACATGATTACCTGTCAAAATCCAAAAACCCAATTTAAAAAATCCAGAAATTGATTATGACAAGGTTTCAGGATAATAGATTGGTATACAAAACTCAATTGCCTTCCTACAAGTAAAATTTGATTAAAAATGTATTACCATTTACGTTAGTAGCCAAAACAATAA
The DNA here is from genome assembly GCF_003265705.2 of Callorhinus ursinus. Lineage (NCBI taxonomy): Eukaryota > Metazoa > Chordata > Mammalia > Carnivora > Otariidae > Callorhinus > Callorhinus ursinus. Next base: position 41,742,640 of record NW_027397071.1, read on the forward strand.
AATACTTATGGATAAATATATCTAAATAAAGATAAGATATATATGAGGGAAACTACAAAACTGTGATGAAAGATATCAAAGAACTAAATAAATGGAGCGATGATCCGATCCATATTCATGAAAAAAAGGATCATATTGTCAAGGTGTCAATTTTTACCAACTTGATCAATTGACAGATTCAATAAGATCCCAGTCAAAATTCCATCAATTTATCTTATGGATATTGACAAACTGATTCCAGAGTATATAGAGAGGCAAAGGACCTAGCATAGCCAACTTAATATTGAAGGAAAATATAATTGCAGAACTGACTCTTCTACTTCAAGACTTACTATAAAGCTATGGTAACCAAGACAGTGTGATATTACCAAAAGAATAGACAAACAAATGAAATGAACAGAATAAAGAGCCCAGAAATAGAATCACATAAATATAGTCAACTGATCTTTGACCAAGTAACAGAGGTAATACAACAGAGCAAAGATAGTCTCTTCCACAAATGGTGGTAAAATAGCTGGATGTCCACACCCAAAAAAAAAAAAAAAATGAATCTAGACACAGACTTTACACCTTTTATAAAAATTGACTCAAAATGGATCACAGTACTAAATTAACTCAAAATGGATCACAGTACTAAATCCAAAATGGATCACAGTACTAAAATCCAAAACAATAGAACTACTAGAAATAAAGGTCAGAGGAAACCAACAGTAGCTTGGATATGATAATGACTTTTAAATACAACAACAAAATCACAATACATAAAATAAGTAACTGGTGAGCTGCAGTTCATTAAAATTAAAAATTTCTGCTCTGTTAGAGACAATGTCAAGATAGAGAAGACATGCTACAGACTGAAGGAAAATATCTACAAAATAACATCTTATAAAGGCCTGTTACCCAAAAAATATTTTAAAAACTCAAAAATTCAACAATAAGGAAACAACCAACCTGATGAAAAAATGGGCCAAAGACCTTAAGACACTAATGCACCAAAGAAGAAATACAGATGGCAGATGAGCATATGAAAGGGTGCTCCACATCATGTCATTACGGAAATGCAAAATAAAACAGCAATGAACTATCACTATACATCTATCAGAATGGCCAAAATCTGGAACACTGACAATACTAAAATCTAACAAGGATGTAGAGCAACAGGAAATCTCATGTATGGCTGATGGGAACATAAAATGGCTCAGCCACTTTGGAAGGCAATTTGGTGATTATTACAAAACTAAACTTACTCTTAGCATACCATAAGATCCAGCAACTGTGCTCCTTAATATTACCCAAAATGAGTTGAAAACTTAGGTTCACACAAAACCTGATCACAGATGTTTATAGCAGTTTTATTCATAATTTACAAAACTTGAAAGCAATCAATATGTTCTTCAGTAGGTGAATGGATAAATAAGCTTGGTACATCCAAACAAGGAAATAACATTAAAAAGCAATGAGTTATGAAGCCATAAAACGATAATGAAGACACTTAAATGCATATTACTAGATGAGGAAAGTCAATCTGAAAGGTTACATACTGTATGATTTCAAGTATACAACATTCTAGAAAAGTCAAAACTAGGGAAACAGTAAAAAGTCAGTAGTTGTCAAAAGTTAAGTGGGAAGGAAGGATGAATAGGCAGAACATATGGCTTGTTTTTTGTTTTTGTTTTAGATTCCACATATGAGAGCTCATATGATTATATGATATTTATCTTTCTCTGATTGACTTATTTCACTTAGCATTACTGCCTTCAAGGGTCTATCCAAGTCACAAATGGGAGGATTTCTCCTTTGTTATGGCTGAGTAATACTACACTGTATATAGATACTGCAACTTCTTTATTCATTCATCCATTGATGGACACTTAGGTTGTTTCCCTGCCTTGGCTATTGCAAATAATGCTGCTATTAACATGAAGGTGCAGATATATTTTCAAATTAGTGTTTTTGTTCCCTTTGGATATATTCCCAGAAGTAGAATTGGTAGATCATATGATAGTTTTATTTTCAATTTTTAAAGGATCCTTCATATTGTTTTCCATAGTGGCTCTAACAATTTACAAGCCCAACAACAGTACACAAGTGTTCCCTTTTCTCTACATCCACATCAACATTTGTTATTTTTTGTCTTTTGACAATGGCCATTTTAACATGTGTAAAGTGATATTTCATTGTGGTTTTAATTTGCATTTTCCTAATGACTGGTGATATTGAGCATCTTTTCATGAATCTGCCTTTTGTATATCTTCTCTGGAGAAATGTCTATTCAGGGCCTTTGCCCATTTTAAAAATATATTTTTATATATATTTTGGATATTAACCCCTTACCAGATATATGGTTTGCAAATATTTTTTCCCATTCCATTGGGTTGCTTTCCACTTTGTTGTTGAGTTTTTGTTTTGTTTTGCTTTTGCTGTGTAGATTTTTAGTTTCAAGTAGCCCCACTTATTTATTTATTTTCTTGCTTGTGCTTTAGGTGTCATATCCAAAAGATCATTATCAAGTCCCATGTCAAGAAGTTTGTCCTATGTTTTCTTCCAAGAGTTTCATTGTTTCAGTTCTGAAATTTAAGTTATTAATTCAAGTTAATTTTTGTGAATGATGTAAAATATAGTTACAGTTTTATTCTTTTACATATGAATCCAACTGTCCAAGCACCATTCTTTAAAGAGGTATTCAATCCCCTTACTAGTAATTGGTCTATTCAGATTTTCCATTTCTTCCAGATTCAGTCTTGGTAAGTTCTATGTTTCTAAGAATTTTTCCATTTCTTCTATGTTTTCCAGTGTGTTGGAGTATAATTGTTCATAGTGACATCTTAGGGTCTTTTGAAATTCTATGTTGTCAGTTGTAATGTCTCCTTTTTAATTTATAATTTATTTTGTTGAATTGGGGCTTTTGATTTTTTTTTCCTTGGTTAGTCTAACTAAGGGTTTGTCAATTTTGTTTGTCTTTTCAAAGAACCAACTCTTACTTTGGTTAATTTTTCTATTGTTTTTCTGTTTTTTATTCCATTTATTTACGTTTTAATGTTTATTATTTCTTTCCTTCTTTTAATTTTGGGCTCAGTTTGTTCTTTTCTAGAGTTAGGTTATTTGTCTGAGCTCTTTCTAGTTTCTTAATGTAGTCAATAACTGCAAAGGATTTTCCTCTTAGAACTGCTTTTGTTGCATTCCATATGTTCTGATATGTTATGTTATCAATTTCATTGGTTTCAAAAAACTTATTTTATTTTGTCTTTAAGTACTTCTTTGATCCATTGGTTATTCAGGAGAGTGTGGCTTAATTTCTTTGTGTTCATGAATTTTCTAATTTTTATCTTCTTGATTTCTAGTTTCATGTCATTGTGGTCAGAAAAGGTACTTGATATGATTTTAATCTTTTGAATTTGTCAAGACTTGTTTTGTGGCCTAACATAGGACCTGTCCTAGAAAATTTTCCATATGTGCTCAGAAAGAATTATATTCTGCTGTTGTGGAATGTTCTGTATATATCTGTTAGGTCCATTTGGTCTATAGTGTTGTTCAAATCTGGGTTTCCTTACTGGTCCTCTGTCTAAATGATCTCTATCTATTGTTGAGAGTGGGGTATTAAAGTCCTCTACAATTATTGCATTTATTTCTCCTTTTAGCTCTGTTCGTTTTTGCTCTTTATATTTAGGTGCTCTGATGTTGGGTGCATGAATATTTACAATTGTTATGTCTTCTTGATGTATTGATCCCATTACCATAATACAATGACCTTCTTTGTTTCTTTTACTATGTTTAAAGTCTATTTTGTCTGATATAAGTATCGCTACCCTTTTTTGTTGTTGTTGTTACCATTTACTTGAAATATCTTTTTCCATCCTTTAACTCTCAGTCTGTGTCTGTCTTTAAAGCTAAAGTGAGTCTCTTTTAGGCAACATATTGTTGGATTGTTATTATTACCATTGTTATTCATTCAGCCATTCTATGTTTTTTCATTGGATAATTTAATTCATCTACATTTAAAGTAATTATTGTTAGATAAGAACTTATTGCCATTTTGTTAATTGTTTTCTTATTGTTTTATTCATCCAGTGCTCCTTGTTTCTTAACTTTCTATCTTTTTCGTGTGTTTTGGTATCTTCAGGTATTAATGTGCTTTTAGTTCTTTACCTTGCTTTTTGTGTAATTACTATAGAATTTTCTATTTCGGTTACCATGAGGCTTACATAAAATATCTTAAACTTATACCAACCTCTTTTAAACTGCTAAAAACTTAATTTCAATATATTTCATAAAATTTACTTTTCCTATTCTTCCCCCTCATATTTTTAGGTTATTGCTATTACAATTTACATTTTTTATCCAATATAAAAATAAATATCCATTTATCTCTCCAGATTTGGGAAGTTTTCAGCCATGATTGCTTTAAATATACTTCCTTTCCCCTTCTCTCTCTCCTTCTTCTTCTTCTGGAATTTCCTAATGTAAATATTGTTTCTATTCATTGCATCTCATAGTCTCCATGGCTTTCTTCACTCTTTTTCGTTCTTTTTAATTATTGTTCCTCTGACAGGGTAATTTCTAATGTCCAGTCCTCCAGATCACTGAATCTTCTCTATGGTCAAGCCAACTTTTGAAACTCTATTGAATTCTTCAGTTATTATATTTTCCACTCTAAGATTTCTGGCTGTTGTATTTTTTTTTTCCCTACATGGGTGCTAGTTCCTTGACAAACTTCTTGTTCTGCTCATGTATTATCTTTCTAATTTCACTTAGCTGTCTGTCTGTGTATTCTTGTAGTTGACTAAACTTCCTGAAGGAGATTATTCTGCTTTTTTTCTCTGAAAGCTCATAGATCTTCATTTCTTTGGGGTCAGGTACTGGAGCTTTGGTGGTGTCATATTTATCTTATTTTTTGTGATCTTTGATTTATTGCATTGATAATCAGGCCCCTCTTCTAAACTTTATAGGTTTGCTTTGACAAAGACCATTCTTCACTAGTCAGCCTAGTTTGGGTCTCTGGGTGTGTCTGCTGGTAATATTCTTGGGCAAATGGGACCTGTTGTTATAGTCTATTTGGGGGCAAGGCAATTGTTCAAGCTCTGAGGATGGAGATGTGCAGTGTTCCTCTTACCTGATAACAGTTGGATAGGACTCTTGGCTTGGTTCCCTACCCAAAATGAGGCTACAGGATGGTCTCCACTGTTGCCTGGATTTTCTGGTCAGGCTTACTAGATGATTATTAGGTTTGGATATGATATTCAGTAATAGATGAGGCTATGAATTAGCTTCCCTATACTGGTAGGGCAGCAGGATGGGACCCAGGGCCTATAATGCTCATTATTTAGGAACCCAAAGTCAGGCCAGAGTGGGCACTAAATTCCCTGTTTAGTTGTGGTCACTGATTTTGCTTTGCAAACTGGTGAAACCATAGACTGTGTTCTCTGTTCTATGCCACTGTACATAGGACTGTTAAATGGGCTTTGCAGCTTCCTATGTGAGGTGGTTTTGTTCCTTGGTTGGACAAACTAAGGCTGTATTCAGTGATGAGTGGGTCTATGAATTAGATTCCCTGCCTGGACACAGCAGGAGAAGCAGCTCCAAAGCCAGCAAAGTTCTTTGTCATCTTAACTCAAGTTGACCTTTACCCCAAGTTCCATAGCTGAACAGGGCCATGGCTTTACTTTGCAAACCACTGGCTCTGCCTGCCCTTTTCTGGGCTCAAGCACCACCGGGAGGCACAGCTCCCACTGGTTGTCACTAGTCTTCCTGGTCAGATGAGGCTTGAAAATATTCCAGAGCAGGTAGGGCTATGTCTCAGCTCCCTTGCCTGAGCAGGAGGGGTAAGGACCACTCCAAGTTATTCTTAATTTTCCAAATAGGGTGTCTGACTGGGAGGAGCTGGGAGGTACCTTCAGCCTTACCTATGGATTAATCCCCCTACTTGTGCTTAGCATGGGAACATGCCATGCTCAGTATTTGGCTTTGCTCTGGGAGTAATCATCTCCACTCACCCACCTTTCTGTTGGAGTCCTTCTTGGCCACACAGCTTTCAGGAGTTGTCACCAGCCCTTCTGTTCTGGTGAAACTGGAAGATCTCCATAGCAAACGGAGCTGTGACTCCATTCCTTCCCTGCACATGGGCAAACCAGGCTTGAGGGCTGGCATATCTCTTTATTTGAGGATAGAATCAGGTCTTTGCACTGCTAAGTTCCCTAGTCAGAGTACATCCGTGACTTGCTCTTGCAGGTGAGCAAAAACTCTGATTGGGATTACAGTTTGGGTACTGCAGGTATGAACTCAGTCCACTAAGACTCTTGTGCTGGTTATTGCAAAACCCTCTCCCACCTGCATCACAGTCAGACTCCTAGTGGTTGAGCCCCCAAAGTCCCCTTATTCCTTGCAATGCAAGATCAGAGTGGAGGCTCTCCCACTGCTGGGGGTTACTGGTTGTCACCCCCTGGATTCTCTTTATCTACTGGAGGAGCCATAGGCTTAGGTGAGACTTCTCCACATGGTGCTGCAGTGACCTGAGGGAGGGGCAATGAAGTCAATATTAGCCACTTCTCTTACCCTTTTATGCAGTCTCTCTTAGTCTCTGTGGTGTGTGTGTTTTGGGGGGGATACTTCAGCTTCATCCTATGTTCTAGGATTCTCTCAGTGCTGTCTCATTCTTGAATAGTTGTTACTTGTTCTTCTTGTGAGGGGGAGTGAAGTCAGAAACAACCTACCACCAACCTATGTCATCTTAGTGACATCATTCAATAAGCATACTCTTGGTGGTAGTGTTGGTATTGTCATTTTAAGTCTAAACATATATTTGGGATAAAGAAAATTAATACTTATGATATTGTGGTTGATAAGTGGAAATACCAGTAAGAGAAAAAGAAGATAAAAAATATAATAAAACTTGAAAGGTTAAATAGAAAGATCACAGCCCTGAACCTGAAGTATCCGTTTAAACACAAAGTTTATCTTTTAAAAAATGTATTTTCTTACTCTGTTGAAAGGGCCTATAAAATATGGTCAACCCAGTAGCAATGAGCTCTCCTAGAACCTAAATTTCAGTCTATAACTTCCCTATAAATGTTTCCTTGGTATGATGGCAGTTTTATTTTCTTAATTTGGATTGGCTGTAGTATGCAGTTATTTGATCAAGCACTAATCTAAGTGTTGCTGTCAGGTATTTTATAAGTGTGTATATGCATTTCCTTTACATATATATATATATATATATATATATATACACACACACACACACACACACATATATATACATATATACATATATGAAATATATGGTATATTTGATATACTATATACTTGTATATGAAATATATATTTCATATAATACATATTACACATACATTAATTTTATATTATATAAATATATTATATAAATTTATGTCATATATTATATAATTATATATATCATATATTATATTTTAATTTTATATATTATATATTAAAATATATATCTATATATATGTGTGTGTTTGTATATAATGTTTAAATAAAATGTTAAAATTAATTTCACCTTTTATTTTAATCTTTTAAAAACTTATTTTAAGGTGGCTAATAAAAAATCTAAAACTACATCTGTGACTTGCATTTGTAGCTTACATTTTATTTCTAATGGGCAATATTGATTTTTAGTATCCCCATCCATCTTACTTTTTCTCCTGTAAGTTATTTGCCAGGAAAATTAGATGTTTATCTTATATTTTACTTACTAGTAAGATTCATACAGCCTAGATTTTACTGATTGTGTCTCTAAGTTTCAGGGTATGTTTTCCCATATATTTTCATTGGTAGTTAGAACTTGAGACCTGATCAGATCTAGGCTTGATTTTATTTGGGCATGAATATATCAGCATTATAATTCCATCAGATGTCACACAATATTGTGTTGTGTGTATCTTCATGATGTTAGTAGCCTCTGCCAATGATTGCCTAGATATTTCATTTTATTAGCTCTCTTAAAATGGTGATATAATTTTATTATCCCTACTCTATTTATTATTTTGAAAAGTTTAAAAATTAACAATATTTACCCATCAATTATGTGGAGAAAGAAAACAGAGTTTTTCTAGTTTGTGGAAATCATACTCCATTGGTATCTTTTGACTGAACTAAGTTGATTTTCATAATGACAAAAGAAAAAAAAAGACTCTATCAATAAAACTATTTCCTTATATGTCACAAAAATATTAAGGGCAGATTTCAAATGCCACTGACAGAGAATTCCTGGCAAGATTACAGTACATAAGAAACACACCCACTGAATCTCTACAGTTTGAGTTAGACCTACCAAGACCACTTACAGATTCAATTATGTAGCATGCAGAGACAGCACAAGGAAGAGTAGTCCTGAGAGATAATCCATTCACATCCCATTAAAGCAATGAAGAAGGCTCTTGAGGAGAAACTAGCATTTCAAGAGCTCCAATCTGGGGTCCAGGGAATGCATATGATTAGACCAACCCAGCTAGAAGTAATTATCTACACATTACTTCAGGCATCCTCTGAGGAGGAATTGCTTATGAGAGGATACAGTGTCATTCAATCTGATATCAGTAATTATAACAATTCATTAGAAAGGTAGAAATATACCCTCTGCTTCATGGATTAAAAACAAAAAAAAAAAATAAAGAGCTTGAAAATTCACCACGAACTCCAAAAATATTCCAGATCTCATTTAATATTCCAATATTATCCCTTCTTTTTTAGAATATTTCCAACCTTCAAAAGTACTCTAACTCTAAAAATCTGTGTTATTTGGATATATAAAAGGTTTTATATGTTGATGTAGAAACATTTGTATGAACTAAACACATATTAGGTGTTTGGCACAAAAGAAGAGGGAGGAAGCCATTTATTTATTAGATAAGCACATAATGATTACTTTATATGAGTCAGATATTGTGAAATATCTGTAAAGTAAGAATAGAAAAATAACAGGAAAAGCCTCAAGGATTTGTAGTTCAGAGTTAGGCAGATAATAACGGTACAGTGTGATAAATGCAATACTAGAGGGAGGGAACCTAGTTCAGCTGGGGTCATGCCTGGAAAGATCATTCTAGAAGTAGTGACAGTTAGGTTGAATATTAAAAGATAAGTAAGAATTAGTCCAAAAATATAGGGAGTCATTGATGAGACAGTGCATACATGAAACATTCTTGCCTATGAAATAAAAGGTGAAATAGCATGGAAACAAAATTGACTTTGCCTTATTTTCTTCTTTTTAGCAGGGAGTTTCCTGTTATATCCATATGCATGACATACATGGTAGAAGTTTGTGAAAAATTACATTGGTAAAGGTCAGATTACTAAAGAATTTAGGCATCAAGCTTAGAAAGGCAAGTGAAAAAATATCAAAATAAAATGAAATCTTATTTACCACTAAATTTAGTGGTGAATTTAGTGTACCCTCACTCCATTCTTTGCACACAGCTGTTCTTTACACACAACATAGTCAACTCTCCATGACCACGCAGACCCACTATTGCGTAGCAAAGTAACATAAAGGCTTGTTTCGATTTTGGTTGTCTGATTGTACTCTAGAATTCTATTGTATGTGATCTTGTCTTGCCACTTGATGTTAATTAGAGCCTGTAGCCCATGCAAATGAAACGGATATGAAACGTGATTTCAATTACAGGCCAAAATCTCACAATTTGAGACTGTCCATGCTACCACGTCTCTATCAAGTAGGAACTTTGCCTCTATCTGGATTTTTAAAGCTACCTTTAAAAATGCTAATCACAACAGAGAGTATTGTAGTTTAGCATACTTAACAGTCACCCTAGAGTTCATCTTCACTAAGCAAACCACAGCAAACAGGAAGGACAGGACGGATGGACGGGAGGGAGGAAGGAAGAAAGGAAGGAAGGAAGGAAGGAAGGAAGGAAGGAAGGAAGGAAGGAAGGAAGGAAGGAAGGAAGGAGAGGAAAGGAGAAGAGAGGAGAGGAGGAGGCGAGGGAGGGGAGAGAGAGAGAGAAGATGGATGGAAGGAAGGAGAGAAGGAGAAAGGGACTAAACTAACAGAATATATGTCATCATATCAAGTAGTATTTTTTTTATTCTCAGAGAAATTGCTTTTCATTGACTGATTCCTTAGATAAGATTCTGCATATCAAAGCAATAGATAAACTGCAAACAGTTGTACAAGTATTCATATTTAAATAACAAAATCCTAAACATTTTACTAACTATTCTACAGTCTCCCACTGCACATAGATTAACCTCCAACTTAAATATCTGGGAAAATACATATTATAGTCAAGTTATGATATTCTATGCAGACTGCCCCTGAAGGGCACTAAAATACAGAACAAGTTATGATTAATAATATAACAAGTTGCCATAATAGAGGGATATTCTGCAAAAAAACAAACTTATTTCCAGCATGTGTGTTTCATTATGTCCCTGTGCGTTTTATATGTATATGTGTGTGTGTGTGTGTGTGCACACACGTGTGTACGTGTATGCATTTCTTTGGTGAACAGTGTATCAGAAAACCACCTTGGAAATTTCTAAAGATGGTAGACTTCTTTGATTCACCTGTGTGGTTCCCTTAAAACAAAAGAAAACAAAAACAAGTAAGTTCTTCCAGAATCAGAAAGTATAGCCTCCTTGAGCAAGCTGAATACAGGGTTGCCAAAGTCACTGACAATACTATCTGTCATTCAGAATAGACGTAGGAAAGATGCAGTTTGGCGTATGTAACAATCACACTAGAGTTCACTGCTCCTCTACACTGAACAAACCACAGTGAAGAGAGGGGAAAAAAGAAAGGATAATTAGACACATGGTTTTTAGAACAGTACTTGGTGTGTATCTCCCAAAGAGAAGCACACTCATTGATGTTACAGCTATGAGGTTGCAAGCAAAGATATGAATACAAATCCAGATTTTATGTGGATGCTCACAAACCTGGCAAGTAGTTTTGAAGGGAACTGAAATAACTGAGCTTAAAAAAAAGTGAAGATAGTGATCTAGAGTGACTGAGCCAATATTATCAGTGAGGTAATAGTTGTACCCCAACTACAAAATACACAGAAGCCCTTGCCCTAGCAGTGGACCAGCATACCAAAAGTTCAACAACCACACTACATGACATTTAGATCGGGTTATCATAGATCACGGATTTCCCAGATTTTGGTTGTGATATATAGTTGTGGTCCCCAAAAAATAACATTAGCAAACCTTTGAGCTAACAAAGTATATCCTGATTTGGATGATAAATTACATGATCCCTCTACATTTAGAATAAAAGGCAGGAGTGAATGGATCTGACTCTAGATTTCCCTCAGGCTGGATCTAGAAACTTGATTTCTCTCCCCATCCTGGTTTCTTGGAACATTCAGGGTTGAACATATATGATAATTGTTTAGGTGGGACTGCAGGAATTTAGGCAATATACTAATCTTTAGTCTAAGAGTCTTACCGGATTACAATTCTTTCTCACTGAGTCTAATAGTGTCTCTCTTAACTCACATTCATGGAGATAAAACCTAGGACTTAGTTTTTTTGTTAGTCAGTCATATGCATCTGTGGAAGCCTACAGACTCCATTTCTTTATAATTACCAGTTCAACTTCCAAACAATGTGGATTCTATGCAGAAATTCATCCTTACTTCTTAATAAAATTTCATAATTTCCTAAAATTTTCCTAAATCTTGCAGCCAAAGTGAGGGAGAAAAATACATTCCATGTGCACCAACTACTTTTTTTGTGTGTTGAGACAGAACAGGGCAGAAAGCTTGTTTGAGAATCAGAAGTGTCTAACTCTGGTTTTCTTATTACCTTGAAAATCATTAAATTATGTGGGGCTATATATTTCTGATTTTTGCAATATTAAAGTTATAATACATAACTTTGAAGATCCTTTTTTGTTCAAAGACGATATAACTCTATGACCATGATATAATAGAACTGACTACACCAGCCAAATTTAATTCTCAACTTCTTTTTCATTAAGTCAACATAATTCTTTAGGAAAGGTTTCCCTATAATTATAGCAGACGAAAATGAAGCCAAACTACGACATTTGCCAACATTATACATGACATTGGACACGAATAATGCTGGACATTTAAAAATCTCCCAGCCTCAGATTTTGCATCTTCAAAATGAGAGAGCTGGAAGGATGACTCCCTAGTTTTCTAAAATGAAGAATCTATTCCTTAGTGGAGAATTTGTTTCTTAGAGAAACAAGAATTTTGTCCTTTTCCTTACCCTCTGTGAACAACACTTCTCTCCTTTCATGTTCCTCTGTCAGGATAAAAGCCTTTTACCCTAAGTATGATAGGTTATGTCTTTTAAGAAAGTATAGACAAAAGAAATCAATTATGGGTTTAAACTTTGATAATAACTCCACGTTTTTACAGACAACTGGGTGATTTCTCTACTTTTTCCACTCCACTTGCTCTGTCTGGATGCAGCCTGCAAGAGAAAATTCACTTTCCAGCCAGTTGCACTTAGGAAAAGAGTCTGGGAAAAATCCCCCATGCTCTGAGCCAGCTGCAGAGAGGCCTGAGTGGTTACTTAATGACTACAGCCCAGGAATGCGGGAGTGTGCCCTCCACTCTGACTTTGGATGAGCCACCCTACTCTTGTGAGACTATGAAAATAGCAGGTCAGACACTATACCTGAGCCATTCAGCTCTTGGCCTAGGGGCTAGCTTGTGCTTCCCCTCCTGTCAGGAAGGGAGCTGCAGAGGTCAGCCAATCCTGGAAACTTCCTCAGGTTCTCCTCCCACAAGAATTGGCCCAGTACGCATTATGGAGGTCATTCAAGGCCTCCATATTAGAAATTTGCTCTGACAGAAAAGTAGTAATTTTTCTAACCCGCTGCAAAGTTAAACTGTCAATCAATACATGCACCAGCTTAAAAAAAAAAAAGTATTATCTAACCATAAGACAGCCTATAAATGAATATTGTTCTTTCTTTGTAGTGAGGTGATTAGAAATAATTATTTCACACATATGCTATGTTTTATAGCCTATTAAATAAAGCTTACATGTCATATTCAACTTTATGTTTCTTCCTCTCTTAATTTATATTTTCCTAAATATATAAGCATAGTTTTATTGTTTGCAGGTAAAACAATCTTCTAAAGAATGTCTTAGTGTTCTATACCCGTGTGTATGGTGTTTCTTCCCTTCATATCAATTAACTGGATTGTTGCCACTTTGTTAGCCAGCTCTCAATCAAGCAAGGAGAACACATGAATGGAGAGACTGTTGCATATGGCAGACAGTACTGAGTAACTCTGCAGGGAATACTTTCTGCCAATTTTGGGTTCTAAATCTGCTTTATCCTCACATTAGTGTCCTCAACTGAGAAGAGAATTCCAGCTTCATTCAAAACAGTAAGCCTTGTTTTCCTGTTGGAATCAGGATATATTCCTGAAACTGCATGCACAGAGCAGTAAACCAATCGCTGTGGAATGAAGTATCAGTCTGAAATGCCTAATACAACAATTGTTTAGTCAGTATTAGGAAACGGTTTGGCTTTACATTTGAAAGTCTGGCATTTAACTTATGATTTTGTCAATATACACCAAAGGCCACAAAAAAAAAGAGCTATGATGAATCTGCTATCAACCTAACTCTGGACAGTTGTGTGTTTTGTTCTGTTGAGTTACTGTATATTCATTATAATAATATTGCCTAGATTCAAAAGAAAATGAGAAGTCCAATTCCTGATTAAAGTAGATGCAGCTGGCAGGAAAATCATGTGAGAAGGGTTTGAATGCAAAGGTTATCAGTTGATTACAGCAACCAAGAGCAGTATTTGTATTAAAGAAGCTGTTTAGTTCTTTATTGACTTGTCCTTTTAAAAATATTTATTGTGCATCTTTCTGGGTGACACAATATGCTACATGCTAAAGAAATCACAGGTGAGTATTACATAGGTATTGTGCCATGAGAATAAAATCTATTGGGATGGGTAAACATCTAAATATAATAGAAGGACCTACAAGTTATTCTTACCCCATAAATACATTATAAAACATGTTAAGGTCAGTACAATGCTATGTCATCCCTCATGCTTCCTCATCTTAGGTTGACCCCGAAATAAGGATTTGAGTGCAAGTAGTTAGTTTATTTGAAAAATAATCTTTGAAAGCACTGGTAGGAGAATGAAATGAGACAAGAAAGGGAAGGAAGCCAGTTCTGGCTTCATTAAATAACAGGTTACTTCCATGGCAACCTGGCACATGACCACTGGAGATGCAGGGAGACTGTCTAGGACACACTTCTGAATTACCCTGCTAAAGGAGTCAGGAGGACCAGCTCTTGATCCACTGATTCCTCCCTTGACATTGGTTGAGGACTACTACAGGCTACACCAACTCCCGGATACTTCCAACGTAACATGAGCACAGATCAAGCATATTCTTGTCACATCTCGGATAGAGACTCAGGTCCAGACTACAGTTTCTAACAAGGAGCTGGGAATGGTGAGGGCCAAGAGAATATCCTTGGGACAGTGACTATGTCTACTCACTCCATTTGCTGTAGCTCATTCATAGCTTTAAACACACTGCAAGCATTTTGGGAATACAACTTTATGTGAGAAATAGTATACATTCTGAGCTCTATTCCATTTTGCAATCCTGCACCAAGTTAATGGAATATTTTCTTTTTAAACCCTACCTGTTTATTTATCACTTGTTATTATACAAGAGATGTAGTGTAATGGCTTTCTAACTGATTGACCTGCCTCTGGTCTGCACCTACTCTAATCCATCTTTTTTTCTTTTTTTCAATGGATCAGATATTTTTTAAAGGGTCTTTCAGCTTTACGGGTTGGTTCTATTAATTTCATATGTGTCTAGGACTTGCTAAGACAGAGAAATTCAACTCAACAGCAGGCTACTGTAACACAGTGGAGTGGAGAAGGGAGACTCTGGGGAACCCAGAGTCCAAGTATTTTCAAAAACTTCTTTCTCCATAACTCACACGTTGCAGGCATCATTTCATATCATGGCATATATGACGATGGCTGGATGGCCCAACAGTTGGTTCCTAGACATAGTTTCTAGAAATCTCTCCAGGTTTTGGGAAGATGCATCATTTCTTGAAATATTCTGGTAGTCTCTGTAATTGCAGTGTAATCAAAGATAAATAGAGTTTTCTTTAATTCCACTAATGGAGTCCAGAAACCCAGTAGCACCAAAGAGTTGAGACCAGTCGAGCTCATTGGTAAGAGAGCTATTAGTAAATTAATGAAGGATTGCAAAGACATCTGTGAAACTGTGATCCATTCAGGAGAGATGTGAAAATGAGCCCCAGCTGAGTCTCCCAGCAAAATGATTCCCCTGGGCTGTGAACCTTCACAGAACTTCTTCTCAAATGGAATTCCATCTTTTGGATCAACACCCCAAATGCCGTTACAGTTTGAATCCTCGTGTATATCCCAGTTGTCTGGCCTTCTGCCCAGGTACGCAATCTTGTTGTTGTCATTGCAGTCTCTCCCTCGCCAGTGGTAGCCCCTCAAGGTTGGAAAAATGCTATATTTGTCTCATCTTTGAATGGTACAGAATTTTCTAGAGTTGATTTAATCCTCTGACAGATCTTGGCCTAAAATGGGAGGGAACAAACATCAGAAGTACTTCTGAAATATTTCAGAGTTGGGGATTTCTTTACAATCTGTCTTGCCTTCTCTAATGTAAATTTCCATGGCTCCTTGGGAAGTGGGTAGAGACGACATAATGCTTCGCCAATGTCCTGCTTACAAAACTCCAGGGTATGACACACCACATCAGCATTCATATCTGTGCCAAGCAGTTTGATGAGGTCCAGTCCAACCATTCTTATCACTAAATAGCAGGTGGTCTTCAAGAACAGCTTTTCTTCCAAAAGGTGGTCATTTTTCTATTTGTAGACTTGCAGTTTTGTTCTCTCAGAACTCCATTCGACTTCTTGGGTGTTCAGAATGATTTGATAACTATCTAGCTGTGTTTGAGGGACAAGAGAGCTCAGGGTCCTCCTGCTCCTCTGCCATCTTAACTCCTCCCCTCTAATCCATTTTATACCTTGTTACCAGATTAACATTTCATGTCTTTCTTTATTAAGCACCTCCAGTGGTTCTTCCATGCCTATGAAGGCATGCTAAAATGTTTTAGTCTAATGTACATAAAGGCTGCATTTTGCATTCTATAGAACTTTTACTTTCTTATTTTGTTTAATCTTCACAATTCTGTGGATATTATTAACTCACTTTTAAGAAAATAACTAAAGAGTTTGTGATTTTTCCCCAAAGAATTTAAGTGAATTCCTTATATCTTACACTAAGAATAGGAGTTGGAATTTGAACCCAAGTGTGTTGCTATCTTCTAGGTACACTCCATTTATCCATTTTCAGTGTTTTCTGTCCTACCATGTCCCCAGCAAGGCCAACCCAGACTCCTTTGCTTATACTTGGTGCTGGAAGGCACCAGCAAGAGATAGGGTTTCCATAGTTTTGTAAGCATAGGATATCACAATACATCACTTCGGTATCAATGTCCTCACATATGATTTAACATTTACTATGTATATAGACATCAGTTTAGTACTTCATAATGTGCAAGGTATATAAAAACAGTCCTTTGTGTGACACACACACACACACACACACACACACCCCAAAAATGTATAAAATGAGACTCTCTATCTCAATATTAGTTTATCTCTGTCTCAGAATAAAACTTATTTATGAGTTTCAAGACCATATCAACTTGCCAAGGAGATGGGCAAGAACATGACTGTTTTACTGCTGTTATCTGACCATCTCCAGCCTGTCAGAGAATTTGGAAAAGCCAAGAGGTAAGTTGGGAATCAAAGTATTTCTCTGACAAGAGCTATTCTGTGAGTCCCATCTCCCAAGGGGTACTGGGGTAGAATGGTTGTCTTCTGACCTTCATCTTAGTGAAAGGAGTTTCAAAGAAATAACTCAGCAAGCTTGATTGTATTCCCAGCAGTCTAGTGACACCCTGGATGAGGGTCAGACTCACAAGTGAGAATTTTAAAGGGCAAAAGGCTGTAGCTAAAGCTGCCTGCTGGGCAGCTAAATGAAAAGCAGGGCATAATTGAAAATAACTGCACTCCTACTGGTGGCAGATCAAAGGGGCATGTTTCCTGTTCTCTACATAAGAGAAATTTGGCCAGAGTTGGTTTAGATACTGCAAAGAGGGACAAATGGAGGGGCAAGTGGACCTCAGCAGAAAGAGCCTGAGATAGTATTGCCAAATGCTTTAGAAATGAGGGAAGAATCTTGAATGGTCAGCTCAAGGAGATACGTAAACACATGTCAAGGGAAATAGAGATGAGAGAGAGTCTTAAGGAGAGAATTTCCTGAGTAACCCCTAGAAGTATCTCTAAGAGAGCTGTAAATGTTTGCCACATCCCGAAGAAATTGATGCCAGATGGGCCACATAGGTAACATATGGGAAACCTACCTTTTTTTTTTTTTTCTTCTACTACAGATAATCAACCCAAAAGGGAGGAGAGAAGCTTTAATTTTAAATAAAGTTTAGAGGCTTTATTATTTTTGTTGTTATAATGGAGTAGACAGAATGACTACTAACCTTATATTCTTTGTTTGATAAAAATGGTTTGGAAGACTTTTATTTTCTGAGTGACCAAACAAAATCAGAGATCAAGTTCTAGTGGTCAGTTTGAAGACATTTATGCTCTTATGCATGTTCGACATAATAGATTCTTGAGAAAAATGGTCCTTTGTATAGAGATAACTGTCTTATATATTTAACCTTTAAAGAAGAAAACCAAACTATCCTGAAAGATTATGATTTCTGACATATAATTGCATGTAAAATGGAATGAGATACATTTAAAAGTTTTTCTTTTTTTAAATGTTTCGAGAATGAGAAAATCCCATTAAATTAATAGCATTCATTTAAATCTAATTACCAGAAAAATGCATATTAGTTATTTTACCATTAACACCTGAATTACAGTAAAAAGGTATACCTGAATATTGAAGATAAATCTGGTATCAGAATTTGAAACAAACTCCCTGTTGTTTCATATAGAACAAAATAATTCATAGTATATACAACCAGATAGATTAGAGATTTAATTATATAATGCCTTCAAACAAAGGCTGAAAACCTCTAATCTTAAGTATCAAAACTTTAAAGATCAAGACACAAAGAAAATGAATGAACTGATGAATGAATTAATCAGTTAATCAATTAATTCAGACCCTGGGTAGGCAGAGAGAGAAAGGACCAAGAGACTATATTGCCCCCAAGGAAAATAATGTTACTTATTATTTATACATAAAGAAAGGCTTCTCTAAATAGGACTATATAAAGAAAGTTGAATCCAAGTAAAAATGAAGACAGAACAATCATTAAGTAATATTGTAGATAAGGGCACAGAAAAAAAAATTAACTGAAATACTGGTTGGGCTAACATGGTTTAAAGTTGCACTCAGAGGGATACCTGATACTTTCATGCATTTTTAATATAATTTTCTTCAACTGGAATTTTGTATATCATCGGAAACAATTAAATACATTGTACTTTACATAATCAAGAAGTGTTCTCACCACCAGCAAGGATACTGTGAAACCACCATTCTGGTTTTCCTGCCCTCATAATCCTATCTATGGATTACAGGCCCCTAGATAGGTTTTGCTAATTAATTTTGAATATGTTACTGTCCTTGAATTTATCAGGGCCTGATTACTATTTTAATTTGCCTCCTTTGGATATGCAATCTGTAGATATTCTTTCCAAACATTCTTTTAAATACAGCCATGATGGTAGCAACAATACACAGGAAATCTGTGTAAGAGCTCATTATGAAACAAATTGAGACATTTTCAAAAATACAGTAAGAGATGAGATATGAGAATTCCTATGATCGTAACTTGTTTCTGTCACTAACAATGTATTTGTCACATGACTGCAGTATCTGTTTTGAAGTGGGATGTTAAAGGAGATATGGCATACAGTGAGAAGCAATTGTCATTATGGTAAACTCTTCCTATCACTTTCTAATGACAAGGAAAATATCATTAAGGGTGAACTGTCTGGTTCACTTTCGAAAAGACTTCAATACAGAGGAGAGTGAGTTAAGAAAGATCAGTCCAGGGGCACCTGGGTGGCTCAGTCGTTAAGCGTCTGCCTTCGGCTCAGGTCATGATCCCAGGGTCCTGGGATCCAGCCCCGCATCAGGCTCCCTGCTCGGCGGGAAGCCTGCTTCTCCTTCTCTCACTCCCCCTGCTTGTGTTCCCTCTCTTGCTATGTCTCTGTCTGTCAAATAAATAAATAAAAAATCTTAAAAAAAAAAAAAAAAAGAAAGATCACTCCATCTACTTCTTGCTAGAACTCCTATTAATAGTCTCTTAGGGTAACTCACACTCTCGTTTCTTGAAATCATTTTTTCATATTGCAACCAGAGTGATCTTATGAAAGCACAATGTTAATATGATACCCATTTGCTGAAATTCCTTCTGTGGCTTTTCATTACTCCTAGAAAACTTTTTTTTTTAAGAAAATAAAAGATTAAATCCCATAATCAGGAGACCTGCCCAGTCTATCTCTTGACAGTCTCCAACCTCACATCACACTGTGTCCTGTGCTCATTCAGTCATGAGGACTTCTTTCAGTACCGCCTCATTTTGATTACTCCTGCCATTGTTTTGCAGATTTAATTCTTTCTCTCTTGAACTCTTTTACTTCCTGTTTTACCTAATTTATGACTATTCCTCCTTAATATTTGTCTTTGCCACAAGAATGTTTTCTTGGATAAGCTCCTCAGTTAAAAGCTGCCTGTCACACAATTCCTTAGCAATATGCATTTCTTTTTTAGAGCCCTATCACAGCTTCAATTTTAACCATTCAGAGGTTTTTACTTAATGTTTATTTCCTGCCCTTTGCAAGAGGGTAAGCTCCATTAGGACAGAGGGGGAGGAAATCTGTACTTGCTCAATGTTGTAGTGCTAGTGCTCAACTAGCTAAAATTAAGAATTCAGAAGAGAGTGATATTTACTTTAAAACTCAAAAATCTTAGGAGACACTTATGGTGAGGACAGATCAAAAGATATCAGTATGATGTATGCTTCCTACCCCTACCTGAGCCTACAAACCTATTTGGGAAGCAAGAATTATGCACGTGAAAGATAGTTAAGTATAAAAGAGTACATTGCACAGATTAATAGCATAGTAGTGATAATATACAGTTTTAAAAGATTGCTATTTATTTTAATGTTAAATGAATTTTAATATAATTTTTGTAGTTATAAATATTTTAAATTTATAAAATATAGTTTATAAATTATATTTATATTTCAGATCCACAGATTTTGAATTTTGTTTAAATAACATGCATTGTATATATTTAATATTAATATTAATGTGTTACTATATATATTTGTTCACTCCAAAATAATAGACAAAAAACTAAGGCTTAGCGAGACTAACTTCTCCAAAATCCAAAAACATTCTGACAGTAATACAAGTATATGGACAGCAAAACAAAGAGAGGTGCTTTATGACACCAAAACTAGAATTTATAATTTCCCTGAAAATTAAAAATATAGGATAATAAAAGCATAGTTGGCCTGTTTATGAAAGTATTTACTACATCTGACACAGCAGAATTTTTTACTTTTTCAATAACCTAATTGTGCTTCTTTTGAGGATTTTGAGGATTTTAAGTGAAAGAACTATAGGAAACAAAGTGAGGGTTGCTGGAATGGGGGTAGGGTGGGAGGGATGGGGTGGCTGGGTGATAGACATTGGGGAGGGTATGTGCTATGGTGAGTGCTGTGAATTGTGCAAGACTGTTGAGTCACAGATCTGTACCTCTGAAACAATGCAATACATGTTAAGAGAAAAAAAAAAAAGAAGAAGATAGCAGGAGGGGAAGAATGAAAGGGGGGGAAATCGGAGGGGGAGATGAACCATGAGAGACGATGGACTCTGAAAAACAAACTGAGGGTTCTAGAGGGGAGGGGGCTGGGGGAATGGTTAGCCTGGTGATGGGTATTAAAGAGGGCATGTTCTGCGTGGAGCACTGGGTGTTATACGCAAACAATGAATCATGGAACACTACATCAAAACCTAATGATGTAATATATGGTGATTAACATAACAATAAAAAAATTAAAGAAAAAATAAAATAAAATAAATACTATAGGAAAGGTGTGGAAGACAGTTTGGGGAAGACAAGGTGTGAGGATAGGAAAGTCACAGATTTTTGGTTTTTTGTTTCATTTAAATTAATAGACTTTAATTTTAGAGCAGTTTTAGGCTCACAGAAAGTGGAGAAGTACAAAATTCCCATATATCCACCCCTTCAGCTTCCTCTATTAACATCTTGCATTGATGTGGTACATTTGTTAGAACTGATTAGCCAATATGAATACATTATTATTACCCAAAGTCCATAGTTTTGATTAGGATTCACTCTGTAGTACACATTCTATAGGTTTTATCAAATGTATAATGTCATTCATCCTATCATACAAAATAGTTTCTTTGCTTTAAAAGTACCCTGTGGGGGTGCCTGGGTGGCTCAGATGGTTAAGCCTCTGCCTTCGGCTCAGGTCATGATCCCAGGGTCATGGGATCGAGCCCCACATCGGGCTCCTGGCTCAGCGGGGAGCCTGCTTCTCCCTCTGCCTCTCTCCCTGCTCATGCTTTCTCTCTCTGTATCTCTGTGTCTCAAATGAATAAATAAAATCTTTAAAAAAAAAAATAAAAGTACCCTGTGTTTCACCTGTTCTTCCCTCTCCACCATCCCAAATCCCTGGCAATAACTGATCTTTTACTATTTCATTCATTCATTTAATATAATTTATAGAATATCATTCTACTTAGGTAACATTACAGGTGCTAGGGATGCAATGCTCAACAAATAGACTGGTTCCTAATTTCCATGAACTCTATTCTATTGGTGGGAGATGAGGAGAAAAAGATAAATGAAAAATACAATATTTAGAAGAGTTTAAAAATAAAATACCATTATGAGATAAAAAAATAAATGAGGGAGGAGGTATTTTTTGGAGATGTGTGACTTGAGATAAACACTAAATAATAGCAAGTGTGTTCTGCAAAGTTCTTAGGCTAGGGCATTCCAGACAGAGAAAACCCAAAATACAAAGGTTCTGATACATCAGAAAGGGTTTGGTCTGTTTTAGTGCCAGAAAAATGTCTTCATGAAAAGACAAAGAAACGTTTATCACTCCAGTAGCAACAAGCACCCTCAGCACACAGACCATCTCTGTTTCCAAATAAGACACTTGTAATTCCTCATTTTCCTGAATATCTCACTGATAGTCAACTGTTACCAACTCTCCTTGAGCTGCTCTCATACTCTTGTGAGTTTATACTCCCACCTCTCTGGCTCTCCTGAGATCCTTTTTCTCTGTTTTCCTTCCTCTAGCATACACAAAAATGTTGGATTTCTTTTTTGGAATGAAACGTTGGCTCTTCTTTTTGTCTCTGCCATCTTTCTGGGGATAATCTTATTCAAGCCCGTGACTTTAAATATCATACTACTCATAAAATATTCTTGCTCAATTTTTGTTAATGAAACACACACACAGAAATTTTAACTTAAAAACACAAGAGTCATCTTTGACTCTTTGATTCCTCCGTCTGTTTGCCTTCCCTATCCAACAGATTTCTAAATTCTACATATAATATATTAAAACCTATCTCTAATCAGATCACCATTTTACAGTAGTGTAGCATTATCATTAAGAGCATGTTCTGTGATATCAAGCTTCCTGATGACTATTCTGTCCTATCATTAATAGCATGATCTGCAGGAAGTGATCACCTCCCCAAGCTGTATCTCTTCATCAATACATTAGTTGTAGCAGTTCACATATGAGATGTTTAGCATGTGCAGACTTACACTCTTCAAAGGAATTAATTGAATGGACCTAAATGTAAAACACAAAAGTATAAACTCCTGGAAGATACATAGAATAAAACAAAGATGACTTTGGATATGGTATATCACCAAAGATACAGTCCATAAAAAAAAAAAAAACCTAATTGATAAACCGGACTTCATTAAATTTGAAGGAGGTACAAACTCCTAGAGGGGAGGTGAGTAGGGGTATGGGTGAAATAAAGGGTATTAAGAGGTAAACTTCCAGTCATAGAGTAAGTCACAAAGATAAAAAGTACAGCGTATGGAATATAGTCAATAATAGTGTAATAACAGTGTTTGGTAACATATGGTGAGTATACTTACCATGGTGAGCACTGAGTAATGTATAGAATTGTTGAATCAATATGTTTTATGCCTAAAAAATATGTCGTATGCCTGAAAATAATATAACATTTTATGTTAGTTATACTCAAAAAAAAAATTGTAAACTGCTCTGTGAAAGACCCTCTTAAGAGGAAAGACAAGCCACAGATTGGGAGAAAATATTTGCAAAATACATATCTGATTAAGGATTGTTCATCCAAAATATACAATGAACTCTTAAAACTGAACTATAAGAAAACAAACTGATTTAAAAATGAGCTAAAGGCCATAAAAGACACCTGAACAAAGAATATATGCAGACTGCAAATAAACTTATGAGAAAATGTTCCATGTCATATGTCATCAGGGAAATGCAATTAAAACAACAAGAAACCACTGCACAACTATTAGAATAGCCAAAATCTGGAACACTGATAACACTGCATGTGTGAGGATGTGGAGTAAGAAAAATTTTCATTTATTACTGATAGGAATGCAAGATGTTTCAGCCATTTTGGAAGGCAGTTTGACAGTTTCTTACAAAAGTAAGCATACTCTTAGCATATAAGACCCAGCAACTGTTCTCCTTGGTATTCACTCAAAAATTTATGTCCATATAAAAACCTGCACACAGATGTTTATAGCAACTTTATTCATAATTCACAAATCTTGGAAGAAACCAGATGTCCTTTAGTAAATGAATGGATAAGTAAATTGTGGTACATCCAGGAAATGGAGCATTAGTGAGTGCTAAAGAGGCATGAGCCATCAAGCCATGAAAAGACATGGAGTAAACTTAAATACATATTACTAAGTGGAAGAAGCCAATCTGAAAAGACTAAATACTTTAATATTACAAAAACATGATATTCCTGAAAAGGCAAAACTCTGGAGATGACAAATAAGATCAGTGGTAGAAGGCCAGAGAGATGTCTAGGGATAGAAGACCAGTTTTAGGGTAGAAGGCCAGAGAGATGAATAGGCAGAGCACAAAGGATTTGTAGAGCAGTGAAAACACTTGATATCATTCAATAATGATGGATAAATTTCATTATACGTGTGTTCAACCTCTGAATACACAACGCCAAGAGTGATTCCCAAGGTAAACTAGAATTTGGGTGATTATGATGTTAACTTAGGTTCATTCTTGGTAGAAAAATAAAAAAGTGCAATTCTGGTGAGTGATATTCATAACGATGGAGGCTATATATGTGGGAGGGGCAGGAATGTAGGGGTAATCTATGTAGCTTCCTCTCAGCTTTGTTGTAAACCTAATACTGCTCAAAATAAATAATAATAAAGCTACAAAATAAACTTCACAAACTTCAAAGGAAAAAACATGTCTAGGCAGGATGGCACATCATAAACTCTTATTAAAGGTTAGCTATTATAATTGTTGTCACGGTCATTCTTATTATTATCACTTCATGGCCAATGCTATAACCCTAGCCCATATCACTAGGCTCATCCTCTACAACGTCACTTAACTGGTTTCCCTCCTTTCCCTGTTGCCCCTCTCCAATGCATATCTAATCAGCAGCTGGGATGATTTTTTTTCTTAATGAAATTGGAATCGTATTATTCTTTTGATTGAAAATCCTCTGTGATAGCCTTTTGCACTTAGATTGATTTTGAAAATCATTACGTTCTATGATGCCGAATGCAATCTGGCCCTCATCCATCTTCCCAACTTCAACACTTGCTACTCTTCATCATGTCTCATACACACCCCTTAGCTAAAAGAGGTTTTCTTTTCCTAAATCATGCAAAGGTCTTTCCCTTCATTGGCCGTCCCCATCCCTCCTGCCCATGTCCATCTTTCTGGAATATCCATACAACCACTCTTCACCTTTGTTGTTTTCTTTTCAGACTTCAGCTTAAACAACACTTTCTCAGAGAGACCTTCCCTGACCATTCAATCTGAAAAATCTCTCCCATTCTTTACTCTCAGAATTTTTTTTTCATTTCTGGCATGTATTTTCCTTCTAATTAAATACTTGACTATGTGTTACCATCATCTTACCTATTTCCCTCATGAACACAGGGTCTGTGACTATGTTTTTTTTTTTAAAGATTTTATTTATCTATTTGACAGAGAGAGAGACAGCGAGAGCAGGAACACAAGCAGGGGGAGTGGGAGAGGGAGAAGCAGGCTTCCCGCCTAGCAGGGAGCCCAATGTGGGACTCAATCCCAGGACCCTGGGATCATGACCTGAGCCGAAGGCAGATGCTTAACGACTGAGCCACCCAGGTGATATTGTTAATCACAGTATACCCACAGAGTTGTATATAACATTATCCCATGGTCCAAGCTGAATAAAATATTTGTTAAATAAATGAAAAGTGCTCAAATAATTCATGGAAAGGATATGGAGTTTTATTAAACATTAATCGGGAAAATTAAAGGCCACATATTCTCAAATCCTTTATAAAATAATAATATTAGCTACATTTATTTCATACCTATATCTGCCAGGTAAAGTATATAGGTTATTGTATATACCTCACAGCAAATCTGCAACTTATACACAATTATATACATTTTTCTAATTTAAAAAATGAAAGTAGCAGGATATAAAATCAATGCACAGAAATCAGTGCCATTCCTATACACCACCAACAAGACAGAAGAGAGACAAATCAAGGAGTCTATCCCACTTACAATTGCACCCAAAACCATTAGATACCTAGGAATAAATCTAACCAAAGAGGCAAAGGAT
>NW_027397071.1:41773571-41806140 GCF_003265705.2 Callorhinus ursinus
CTATTGTGGACATTGCTGCTATAAACATTGGGGTGCACGTACCCCTTCGGATCCCTACATTTGTATCTTTGTGGTAAATACCCAGTAGTGCAAATGCTGGATCATATGGTAGCTCTATTTTCAACTGTTTGAGGAACCTCCATACTGTTTTCCAGAGTGGTTTCACCAGCTTGCATTCCCACCAACAGTGTAGGAGGGTTCCCCTTTCTCTGCATCCCTGCCAACATCTGTCGTCCCCTGACTTGTTAATTTTAGCCATTCTGACTAGTGTGAGGTGGTATCTCATTGAGGTTTTGATTTGGATTTCCCTGATGCCAAGCGATGTTGAGCACTTTTTCATGTGTCTGTTGACCATTTGGATGTCTTCTTTGGAAAAATGTCTGTTCATGTCTCTGCCCATTTCTTTTTTTTTATAATTTTTTTTTTAAGATTTTATTTATTTGAGAGAGAGAATGAGAGAGAGAGAGAGAGAGAGAGAGAACGCATGAGAGGGGGTTGGGTCAGAGGGAGAAGCAGACTCCCTGCTGAACAGGGAGCCCGATGTGGGACTCGATCCTGGGACTCCAGGATCATGACCTGAGCCGAAGGCAGTCGCTTAACCAACTGAGCCACCCAGGCGCCCTCTGCCCATTTCTTGATTGGATTATTTGTTCTTTGGGTGTTGAGTTTGATAAGTTCTTTATAGATTTTGGATACTAGCCCTTTATCTGATATGTCATTTGCAAATATCTTCTCCTATGCTGTCGGTTGTCTTTTGGTTTTGTGGACTGTTTCTTTTGCTGGGCAAAAGCTTTTTATCTTGATGAAGTCCCAATAGTTCATTTTTGCCCTTGCTTCCCTTGCCTTTGGCGATGTTTCTAGGAAGAAGTTGCTGCGGCTGAGGTCAAAGAAGTTGCTGCCTGTGTTCTCCTTTTGGATTTTGATGGACTCCTGTCTCACGTTTAGGTCTTTCAACCATTTGGAGTCTATTTTTGTGTGTGGTGTAAGGAAATGGTCCAGTTTCATTCTTCTGCATGTGACTGACCAATTTTCCCAACACCATTTGTTGAAGAGACTGTCTTTGTTCCACTGGACATTCTTTCCTGCTTTGTCAAAGATTAGTTGACCATAGAGTTGAGGGTCCATTTCTGGGCTCTCTGCTCTGTTCCATTGATCTGTGTGTCTGTTTTTGTGCCAGTACCATACTGTCTTGATGATGACAGCTTTGTAATAGAGCTGGAAGTCTAGAATTGTGATGCCGCCAGCTTTGCTTTTCTTTTTCAGTATTCCTCTGGTTATTTGGGGTCTCTTCTGGTTCCATACAAATTTTAGGATTATTTGTTCCATTTCTTTGAAAAAAGTGGATGGTATTTTGATGGGGATTGCATTGAATGTGTAGATTGCTCTAGGTAGCATTGACATCTTCACAATGTTTGTTCTTCCAATCCATGATCATGGAATGTTTTTCCATTTCTTTCTGTCTTCCTCAATTTCTTTCATGAGTATTTTATAGTTTTCTGAGTACAGATCCTTTGCCCCTTTGGTTAGATTTATTCCTAGGTATCTTATGGTTTTGGGTGCAATTGTAAATGGGATCGACTCCTTGATTTATCTATCTTCTGTCTTGTTGTTGGTGTATAGAAATGCCACTTATTTCTGTGCATTGATTTTTATATCCTGCCACTTGACTGAATTCCTTTATGAGTTCTAGCAGTTTTGGGGTGGAGTCTTTGGGTTTTCCACATAAAGTATCATATCATCTGCAAAGAGTGAGAGTTTGACTTCCTCTTTGCTGATTGGATGCCTTTGATTTCTTTTTGTTTTCTGATTGCTGTGGCTAGGACTTCTAATATTATGTTGACTAGCAGTGGTGATAGTGGACAACCCTGCTGCGGTCCCGACCTTAGGGGGAAAGCTCTCAGCTTTTCTCCGTTGAGAATGATATTCGCTGTAGGTTTTTCATAGATGGCTTTTATGATATTGAGGTATATACCCAGAAAAGTGCCTTTTTAAAAATGAATATAGTCAATGTGATTAAGGCTTATAGTATAATGGGTTAGTCAGACTCTCCTTCACCTGATAACCTTTGCAAAAGCATTATCATTTTTTTCCCAGATCCCTGTCATTCAATTTTCCCATCTGTAAAGTAATTCTTACCTTGAAGTAATAAATCTTACACTATAGGATTGATGTGGGAATTAGGTACATAAAATATACTAGTATTTAAGCAGAAACTTACTCTATAATGGTTAAATGGCTGAAAGAAAGGGTAAATGGGAAGACTTTGTAAACATGAACTTGACAGATAGGAGGAAAAGAGTGAGGAGGACAAGGAAATTCTGTCATATTAGGAGTTTCAAATTAATTCTGAACATGGCTATTATTTTAAAAATCAAAATCCTCACTGCATGAAAGAATTTATAATAAGAAACAAATGTATAATCACATTTGTGTGATTTATATAAATCACTATTCTGTCCTGTAGTGCCAAATTTAAGATGGATTAGGGGATTAAGGAAGACAAGAGAATCTGGTAAACAATGTATACAAACTATTTCAGTAATCCAAACATGAAATTATTAGGGAAAAGAAAAAACCAAAGCTTCAGGGATGGAAGAGAGGACTGCAACTGATATTTAGGAGGGAAAATAATAAGTTATGGTGGACAATTCCATGTGAGTATAAAAAGTAGCACTTGAAAAATCCAGGTTTCCATCTTGGGTATTATTTAACTAGATAATGGGGCTGGAGAGAAAAGAAATGAGTTAAGTTTTGTTCATGTTGAGGTTATAAAACAGTCAAGAAAGAAACAGGTAGCAAGGATAGGAAACTGCTTCTCTTAACAATGAATCATGGAACACTACATCAAAAACTAATGATATAATGTATGGTGATTAACATAATAAAATAAAATTAATAAAAGAATATCAGACATTTATATTTTGAAAAGAGACATCTATGATCAAAAGGAAAAATGTCTCATTCCCCATTAATACTCCTCAACATATAATAAATGCAAAGCCCGGTTCCATCAA
The DNA here is from genome assembly GCF_003265705.2 of Callorhinus ursinus. Classification (NCBI taxonomy): domain Eukaryota; kingdom Metazoa; phylum Chordata; class Mammalia; order Carnivora; family Otariidae; genus Callorhinus; species Callorhinus ursinus. The sequence continues at coordinate 41,776,586 of NW_027397071.1, forward strand.
TAACATAATTCCAATGGAATAAGAAATGAAATCACACTGATTGTGTTTATATTAAATTTGTTCACCTAAATCCTATACTATTTTTCTATAAGCTAAGAAAGTTGGGGAGTTAAAAACAGGAATTTATTAATGTGATTAAGGATGTATGTTTTTGCTTTGCCCTTATGATGTAGGAAATATCTGTAATCCTTGAACTACACCAAGACACAGCAACTGACTCTGCTAAATATACAAAAAGTCGATCCCTTTACTGTTTCATAAAATATTCATGAATTTTAGTCTCTGCTCATAATGAAGTTATTCCAAGAACAATAGAATATATTTAATTCAAAAAATTAAAATGACAAATTCTGGGACACATCATTACACTGTGTTTACGCTGATGAATATTGACCTCAATATCCACGATCCTGAGACTCTGATAAGTTGAAGGGTTTGAAAACCAAACTAAATGAATAACTGATTACAAAAGCTCATAAAAAAGCTGAGGGAAGGGCTGTCAGTTTTTCATTACTCTATCAGTTAAAACTCTCTGTTGTAGATAACAGAAAATCAAATCCAAATCAGTTTAAGAAAAAAATACAAGGTTGGGTGCAGCTTTGGAGTGGCTAAGTTCAGAATCATCTTGGTCTGGTTCTACTGAGTTGCTGCCATTCCTAAGTGCTACTCAGTTGCCCCAGATTTCTTCAGCTTAACATCAACAAACCAAGTAGACAAGAGTTCGAGTTCCTTATAGAAAATTGGTTCTCATTAACTTTGATTGACTTTACTTGGATTGAAACCCCTCCCTAAAGAAATAATCATAGCAAGAAAGATGGAATGTGCTGATCGGCTTTTCCCAAGTCACATTCTCCAACTCTGGTAACCAGAAGAAATGAGGCCAGCTTCATCCGAAACATATGAGCTGAGTTCAGGGTAATGATGTTTCACAAAGCAAAACTGAGGACTGTTTATAGATGAAGAGTGTGTTGATGCTGTACTTCAAAATATCAAATGCCCATGCAGTATAAAAAACTTGGAACTGTTCCTGGCACATACCAAGGACAGAAAAAAAAATGTATTTGATCAGTAAATCTTAGGAGATTCTCTAGAATTCTATACCCACTGAATTTATAAGTCAGTGCAATTCACAAGCAATTACAACACAAAAAATTTATCTTTATATGAACAAGTAATTCTTTCAAGTTGATATATAAGTACAAATGAATCTGAAAAAAAAGTTTACCTGTATATGATCATTAATAAGATACCATTTTCATTTATCAAATGGGCAGTTTTAAAAAGATACTGCTGATTGGCGAGGGTAGAATGACAAGGATCTAATACACAGAAGAAAAAAGGAAAATTACTATAACATTTCTGCTGAGCAGTTGTCAATGTAAATCAAGATCCTCAATATTGCACAGTAGTGAAAAATTGGAAACAATCTAAATTTCAAACAATGTTTAGGTACCCTATGATATACTCCAGTGATGGTTAATACTACAGAATCATGCCAAGTGTTTTGAAGACTATGACAATATATGGGGAAGTGTTTATGATACAAAGTGAAGCAAAGTACCAGAGACAATTTTGCATTTATTTATCTCTCTATTTATATATGTTGCAAATTTTTATATACTTATATATCTTGCATATATATGTACACACATACATTACACACACATGTGCACACATACAGATACACACTGACAAGAAATGTACAAAATACATTGGTTTTTGAAACTTATGGTTTTCATTAGATCAACAAATTGAGAAGTCTCCATATCATACTTCATATTTCAAATATCCTTCAAGAAATAAATTTACTTTTATAATTAAAAAATAATTCTTGCTCCTTCTTTTACTAAGTATTAGTGACTTAGATGATCATTATCTCTTCTCTAAATCTTTACCATAACCTTCAAACCATTCTCCTCTCTCACTCCCTGCTTCTTATACATTCCCCTGAATTTTGCCACTTGTCTTTCTAATAACCTATATCTGTTTGTAATCCTTCCACATTTTAAAATCCTCAAGGTTGGGGTGTGTGGGTGGCTCAGTTGGTTAAGTGTTGGACTCTTAATTTTGGCTCAGGTCGTGATCTCAGGGTTGTGAAATGGAGCCCTGCATTGGGCTTGTGCTGGGCGTGGAGCCTGCTTATGATTCTCTTTCCGTCTCTAAAAATCAATCAATCAATGAATCAATCAGTAAAATCCTCAAGGTTTTCTGGTACGGACTATATCAGTAGTCTCTGTGATATTGTGTAAAAGGTTCCTCACAATCTGCCATCAGCAACCTACCAGTTTCATATCCTGCTCCTGTCTATGTACCTATAAGTATGGCTCCAATACTCCCACAAAAGCCAACATGCTTGGAAAACTACACAGAATTTTATCACTCTGGTTTTTGGCTTATGACACTCTAGATCCCAAAATGTCTCCCCCACCCCCTTCCTGGCTGCCAAAGCCTCACATGAATATTTTCTACTCTGTTAAATTTCCCCAAATTCTCCACCCCAGGTAGACTTAATTTATCTTCTGTAAATCCAAGAGTGGCGGTGGTATAATCTTCATCCTGTATCCCCCAATGCACAGAAGAGCAAAACACTAATAAGTATTTGTTAAGTAAATAAATAAATGAATACCTATAGTATAAATAGGTATTTATTAATTTATTAATAAATCACAAAATGATTTCAGAATCCAAAGGAATAATATTCCTAATTCCTTCTGAGAATTTAATTAAACTGCCATTAGAACATAATTCCTTTTAGATATATCAACATTTGTTTCTTTTAACTTAGTGTCTATGGCATCTGTTCTCCCAACTCTTTACCTTCTTGCTTTTGATTCCTATGCAATATCCTTCTTTGTATCCCACACTCCATCCACAGATGCACCTCAAAATATACTCATGTTCTTCTTTACCTATCTATATTTTCCTCTAAGAGAATTATATAATCTCAGTTTATCTATGAACCCATATCATGATAGTTCACTAATTTCACTTTATCTCTAGATTCATATTTAAATTTTTACTTGACAAACACGTATTAGTTCAGTGTCTAAAACTCACTATTGCACAGCTGACCTCATCATCACTATTCTTTATTAATACACATCACTTTTTCTAGCAGTAAAGCCTATCAATGACAGACATCTTTCTTTTTTAGCTCTCCATCATTCCATACCAGTAATTCTCATTTTCCCTGATGTCACTCCTGTATTTTTATTTTCTGCCCATCCTTTCAAATTTCTATTTTCTAGTGTCTAAATCAAGTAGTTAGTTATCTATCTTATACCCTTAAAGTCCAACTTGCTTTCTCTTGTTTGCCAAACATTTTTAAAAACCACACTTATTTCTATGATTTTACATATGCATATATGAAAGTATATATATATAAATTTTCAGCAAATCTCCCCTAATTCTAAATTTTCAATTGCTTGAAGATTGAGTCTAAACTCCACATGTACTTCCATTTTTATCTTATCAACCAGGTCTCGTCACAGTAGACAGCATACAGGAAGTGCTTAATATATGTTTGATGAAATGAGTTAGTATTCATGAATTAGTTCACCTGTATTTCTATCCCCAAACCATCCAGGTGTTAAATCGTTAAATATCACTGGTCCTAGTGCTTGCTATACCATATATTCATAATTCACATGGGTTTTACAAAAATGAAAGATCAGCAACTATTTTGCTCCTCAACAAATGGTATTGGAGTTTTTAAATCAGCTATTTTTGCTCTGACAATTCCCATGATTTTGGCCTATAAAAGGAGTGCTAAGACAAATGTCATTCAGAAAGTCAAAGGGTAGGTTTTTATGAATTTGTATTTCCTTCCCCGGGGAGATGCTGTAGAACCTTTATTAGCTCTATTCTCACAAGCCTAAAGGATTTGGTAAAATCTAAATTCTTTATTCCCTCTATGGAATAATATCATCATAGAGTTACAGCTACTGTAAGTGAAAGTCTATGTAATATACTTTATTTAGAAATTATTCTTAAAAGTAATAGAAACCATCTGGCTATCCACTCCCTCACTCACTTACTTACTATATAGCCAGATTTATGAGTTTGTACGCTCAGGACTGCCTACATCTTATGAGTATTGAAGTAAGAAGATACATGAAGAAATAGACTTTACTGACATACTATTTTGATCAGACACTGCTTCTTTAATCTTGACAGCCTTCTTAAAAGATAAATAGTAGATATTCCAAGATATATTTCCTGAGATAATACAAATATACTCAAGTGGCTCCCTACCTCAGCTCAGCCCATGTTTTCAAAAAGGAGAGGGCTAATGTTCTCGTCTTTTGTTGGAAAAGGAAAGATTGATTTAGAATTGATGGTTTCATGATCACTTGGAGCTTTCTCAGTGTATCATCAATTACATGCATGGAACTTTCACTATCTTTGTTTTATGCCTTATATTATAGTGAAGATTGAATGAAAAAATATCATTTGTCATTAATCTGGCATTAATAAAAGCCTGCGATTTACTTGGTAGAATTTTTGGGCCTCAGTTATTACATTGTGGCAGGGTTTTATTGAATTACCCTGTTGGGATCTCCCAACACAAAATTTGGTTAAGATCTTGAGACTGATGATGTTACACACATATGCACACCAAGGGGATGTGAAAATGTTTATTACTTCCAAGATGGGGCTTTTTGGGGGATAGCAGTATAGAGCCCAAGCAGGTCTGAAAATGGCCTGAGAAGCAAGGAAGGAGAATGAATTTGGGGTTTTACGGTACTTAGATTTAGGGCTTGGGTTATGGATCCTGCCTGGCTTGAATTTCCTGCCCAGACGAAATACTTTATTTATTTATTTATTTTCAGCTTGCTCATATGTGAGGCAAAGGTAAAGCAGAAGAGATGGCACTTTAAATCTGTCAGCAGTTAAACAGCAAAATTGCGTTTTAGTCCCGTTTTATACATTAGAAAATTTTCCATAGCTCAGAGAGGTAAGTAGTTGAAGATCACAAAGCTTTCTTGTCAGAACCAGAACTCATCTCAGAAGACAATTTTAAAATACTTGTTTTTTTTTCCCACCATACCTGTACCGCCTTCCTCAGAAGGAAGTGACTTGATTAAAAATTAATCTGAGTTGCTTCTATATTTCCATTTGAAAATGGCGCCTGGGTGGCTCAGTTGGTTAAGCGACTGCCTTTGGCTCGGGTCATGATCCTGGAGTCCCAGGATCGAGTCCCACATCAGGCTCCTTGCTCAGCAGGGAGTCTGCTTCTCCCTCCTCTGACCCTCTTCCCTCTTGTGCTCTCTATTTCTCATTCTCTCTCTCTCAAATAATAAATAAATCTTAAAAAAAGAAAAAGAGAAAAGAAAATGTTTCCAAAGACTTGCTGTGTTGGAATGGATCTAAAAAGGAATTACAATTGAAATATCTGCACTCCCTGATACAGACACAATGTGTCAGATCAGGACCTACTTTTGGAAATCATTGTCATCTAACTAGTAGGATATTTTAAGATATGATTATAATACTCTAGTACTCTGGCTCCTTCACCTACCCAAATAAATCAAACAATTCCTACCAACTGTGCTGCATGTTATAACAAGGAGATACAATGTCTTTAACTTCACTTGTTCAGAAGCAGTGGGGGTTCAGCTTAGAGTCAGGGTTCCACTGCCTGCTATAAGTTTACTTGTCTAGCTTTGACTCCTATTGCTTAGGTCCTTGTTCTGGTGCCTGCCTGTATAAAAGACTCATCTCCTACCTCCTTGAAATCCTGGCATTACTGCTTGTCCTTCACCTATTACATGCTCCAAGGTACATGCTGGAACATTGGATGCTCCCAGGTCTCTGTTTTATCAAACATACCTGATCACAGTTTATATCATAGTATATCTTGCCTTCATCTTACACCCTCCTGGGAGCATCAGAGGAGAGGCAACATTATTGAGATCCTATACCTTAAAATGGCATTCATTGGAACAAAAAGACAAAACTTGGCTCTGTATGCTAGGTTCTCTCCTCCCCGCCTCTGGCCTGCCTACTCCTCAAGAGGCTTTCTTACCTGGACAAAAATAAGTGCAGAACTCATTTCTTTTTTATTTTTAAGTTTGTTTTTTTTTTTTTTTTAAGTTTTCTTTTTTTTTTTTTAACCAGTACTCATTTTTTAGTAACTACTGTCTTTCATGTCTATCATGTCTGTATTTACATGCGCCCCTTGTCATAGAGTCTTTGAGGTACTGCTTCTCGGGGTTTTCAGAGGTCTGAAAGGTTAAGCCCTTTAGAACAGTTTTAAGAATTTGATAAATGGCCAGGAAGAAGTTTCTCACAATTTACTAGTTTTGTAAACTGCGTTGGTTCTTGCTGATTTATTGTCGACTTACTCAGGAGGGTCTGATAAAAGATAGATTCTATTCTTATTGTCTCCATTTAATTACAGGAAGGAAATTTAGTATCCTCAGTTCTAGAAATCTTCTCATTTGATAGAAATACTAAAGCCATCAACAGTGTGTATCAATGATGGACTCATGTAATTCTCCCATCCACTCTCTTCCCCAGGCCTTTCCCATTGGTAAAATGGAATCTGCTATCTTTGTGGGGTCTAGAAACTGACCTTCTAATTTAGACCAACACAATATAAGAAAAACAACCAAATGAATTATCATTTTTTAAAGATTTTTTATTTATTTATTTGAGAGAGAGAGCACGAGGGGCAGAGGGAGAAGTAGACTCCCCACTGAGCAGGGATCCCAATGCGGGGTTCAATCCAAGGACCCCGGAGATCATGACCTGAGCCAAAAGCAGAGGCTTAACTGACAGAGCTGGCCAGGCACCCCCCAAATGAATTATCTTTATGCACTAAAATGCTGAAGTTCTTGGAAAGTTAATCTATACTCCTCTTAGGAGTTAAGTACCAATAGTTCACCTTTTTAATCATATGTAATATGATCACCTTTTCATTGCACGCACTCCCAATTTTCCCTTTTCTGGTTGAATATTAGTATTTCTATGGAAGACATTTTCACTCAAAGGAGTTTTTTTCAACTTATCTTATTCTCCCTTCATGACCAGGCTCTAACACCTCTTTCTACTGCATCTTCTTTCTTTTCCTTCTCAATGATTTTTTGTTCTTAGTTTACTAAAGTGTTTGCACAAGTCTTCTCTATTCTAAACATCTTGCTGCTCCTCTGATCCCCCCTTAACCTAATGTCCCAGCACCTTTCTCTTGTCTTCATTTAAACTTGTGTTGTGAGAAATCCATTATGAAAAAAGATGGAATATGAAAAACTTTCTTTATGATATTAATTATATCTTGTGATCTTTTTGAATCTTAATTTCCTTTTCCAGGAAAAATGGTTTCTTTTAGTTGAAAGATTTATAATAAAATATTAATTCAAAATAAAAACAAGAAAGAAAAGCATGATTTTTTTTTTTTAATGTAAGGGTAATTAAGTTTTGTCTGCTATGCGTTACTTCTTTTTCTTCTTGGCAGAATAAAAGAGGGGCCATTCTGTTGTCAAAATTTGGAATGTAAACGTGATTAAAAGATTTGAAGAATAGTAATGGGATGAACCTCATTCCTTGGCACTCAGTAGTCATTAAATCAATGTTTGTAAAGGAATTTTCAAGCAGAAGCATTTCATATTGTGTCTTATATCTTACCACAAAAGAGTGGTGAGGATCAACTTGAATACCATGCAGTCCTTACTGTGTGACTTTCCGTTTCCAACTGTCCTTCACTACAAATGTATAAGAAAAATAAAAGAAGAAAAGATTTTTCCCTAAATTTTGGATCCTCTCTTCCTTTGTTAATTTTAATTTGGACCTCAAGGTAGCTAGTTTTATTATTATTCATTATTGCCTTATGATCTTCATTATCATCATTATCATCATGTTGCACTCATAAAATAAAGCCTACTTTAATATTCACTGTCACCTTTGTCAGAAGAAAAGTTATGCCTTCCAGAATCATGAAATAAAATCAATAGCTGATCCCTGTAGGAGATTAACACCATAATGTGATGACTGCCCAAACCCACAAAGTCTCATCTGATAATATATGCTTTTCTTCTATCTGATTTAAAGTTTATAGAAATCAAACTGAATGATAATTATAACCTAGGATCTATGTAGGCAAACTGATAGATGTCATCATTATTGAAATTAGAAAAGGTATAATTAGCTAAAGTTATTTTAAACCCATTTATCATCTTAGTCATTAGGGTAGTTCTGAAAACATCTATAAAATACCTCAAGGACCAAGAATTCAATATAAATTCGTTTCAATTCAAAATACAATATGCTAAACACCTGCTATCTTGGGCTCAACAATAAATGATAATGAAGTACTACGTTAACATGTAGATCTGTTAAGAGAGACCAATGTGAATAGTGATCAAACAATGTCAACGAGGGTAAAATTGTTAAAAAAATGTTAACAAAATTTTTCTCTTTAGTGATATTAGCCATCAAAATTATAGTTTACACACAAATCAAAACTGTTTTAAATAATTTGGTATGTAATCTTATGAGAATATCAAGCTGGAAAATGGTAATATTATCTTAGATTTCACACACTAAATTTACAGAGTTGATATCTTTACATTATTTTCCCATAATATCTTTAATTATGAATACAGGTATGAAGAATATTTCTCATACACTTCTGGGAAAATAAGTCAGACATAATTTTATTAGGATACTAAAGTATTATTTTGAAGGATTCTAAAATCATTTTTTGTATAAAAGGAAAAGATTGCCTTTTGAGTACTTTTGTTTTTATTTTTTTATTTTTTTGACAGTCTGCACAAATATAATTGAAAGTGTAATCATAGTATTTTGGTATCACAAAGAATCAGTAGCTAAGTTATCAAACTACAAATAAAAATCATGTATTTTGTTTTAATCTTTATAATGAAAATTGTTTTCTCATAAAAAGATCAAAGTGTGCTTACTACTTCCTTGGATTTTTAAAGAGGTAATGAGCAGTAAACTTAGCAATTACTCATACATATTACTCAATGTCATTCATTGAAGAGCAGCAAACTATGAAGAAGGAAAGATATCATCTATTAAGGGGAGAGACTTTGGTCCAATTTTATACTCCATGAGTTCTCATTCTTCATTGTAATGCTTGAATAATTTTATGCACGGCATTACAAATAAAGGTAGAAAATTCTTGAAGTCTGTTTGACTGTGGTTTAATTGAAATGCCTCTTCCACAATCGTGTGTGCTAATTCAACCAGCAAACTTGATGTGCTTTTAAATGATACAAAGCTAGATAGTATATCACAATTTGCAAATGATACATCATGATGTTAAGAAAAATCTGTGTTGCTCCTACCAATCCACTGGCTTGGGTTTCTGTAAATCTTTTTTATCTGCACCAATAATTACCACACTTCAGCAAGGCAGCTTTAATTAAATGTCATCCTTTAAAATCAAGAAACACTTACAAGGTCAAGTAGGTCTAGGATAAAACTAAAGTTTGCTCTCAAATCATGGATTGCTTGATATTCTGCTATAAAGAAAAATTGTAAATGGGGCCTAGATAATTGTCCTCATACAATTTTAATGAGATTTTGACCAGTTTGGAATTGTTTCCTCTGTATAATTTTGCATCTGTTAGTTGAACAATAATACTTTCTTACTTTTGACTGTGAAAAACTTTCCACAGGAAAGTATTTCATGCAATAAGTCTGGTATTTCCTATTTTTATGAAAATCAGTTTAGGAGACTTATAATCAGTTTTGCCAAACGAAGTAAAAGAACTACCTGGGTTACAATTCCCTAACTGCCTTGTAGAAGTTCAAAAGATAATTTTGTTAACTGTTTCATTCTATTTATGTGAATGTGTGTGTGTGAAATTATATGAGATATGTTATACAATTTCTAAAATATTAAAGGGATAACCAGATCACATGTTGATTTCAATTGTTTGAGAAAAGTATGAAACCTTGAAATATTCAGTGCTTACACACTGAAAAACAATACCTTCATTCTCTCATTCAATTCTTCTATTTTGTATCTACCATATGTATGTGGAAGTGACACATAAAGAAATGGACGATTATTCTATAGGAATAGTTAGACAATGCAGGAGCTGCAGTTTGAAAAAAATAACATTTATTAATTACTTCAGTGCAAAAATGACATCATATGAACATATGAATGAACATACTGTTCATCCATCTGATGAACAGTAACATCAAACCTGGCCCAAGATCACTCAACTCATTAATGGTAACAGTGGTATTTGAACCCAGTCAGTGGGATTCTAGAGTATATAATCATAAGCCCTAACTCTTCAGCCTCTAATAGGTAAAAATTTGCAGTTTGAACAAAACAGGATTTGAAAGACTATTGAATAAAATGGGGAAACCTGAGCAAAGACTTTGGTATACCATTGCATTATATGTTGGGCAGACTTGGACACAACTTTCTCAATATGCAGTCCTCTCTCCTTTTCCAGACTCATCTCAAATCTTGAATTAAGTCATACGCAGTGTTCATATGCATACATTCTCATCTCTATACTTTTGTATATACTCTCACTCCATTTCGAAGCCCCTCCCATCTTTGGCTTTTCCAATATCCTTTAAAACCCAACTAGGGATCCACACTTTCACTGTCTTTCTATCTCCTATCTCTCTTCTGTTCCCTTAAAGTGCCCTATGTATATTACTCTATTGAATTTAACACGTTTTCTAATTAGTTAAGTAATTATCACTAGTGTCTCACACAATAACTAGCCTAGTAAATACTGATAAGATTTTGTTGACCTAAATTGAACTTAAGCATGAACCTTGTGTTTTTATTGTTTTCCTTTCAGCCTGCTACATATTAGAAATTCAGACTTTTAAGGACTAAGTGAACGGGTTATATGTGTGCTGGACATGTGCACGTGACTTAAGCCTACGAGGCCTGAGCTTGGATCCCATTTCTACCATTTAATTGTCGTTTAATTTGTCCAGATGTTCAACTTCCTTAAGCCTCTGTTTCTTCATCTGAGAAGGGAAAATGAAAACTGTCTTCCCATATGATCACCAATATAGAATGAGATAATGTATGTGAAACGATCACTATAGCACTCAATGGAAAGTCGATGTTCCATATGTGGTGGTTATTAAGTATTAACTAATTAGGCATTAACCTAGTTAGGTTTTTGGTATTAGTATCAGTGGTATCATGAATGTTCTTATTTTTATTCCTTAAACATCCCCCAAATATGATTCTTTAACAATAGTCTAGATAAAATAATGAATTAGGAACATTTACAAACTAGTCAATATAAAGATTAAAAGATTATAAATAGGCAATATAAGATTGAGAATTTTTACTATTTCAAAGGAAAAAAGAAAAAATATTCTAAAAACAAATATGAGCATCTTTTACAGAGGGAACTAGAGGGAGTTATAAGTTGACCGAATTTGAACAAGTTTCATGTGACTACCAAGCTGTCCACTGATATTCATTTCCTAGAGACTACTAAATTGTTCCATACTTCTGGAAAAAAGTCATTTAAACTCCCTTTTCATTATGTATACTGCCTTTGAGAGACCAGGGACCTTCCTAAAGAGACATTCAGTGTGGGACTAAAACCATTTGAACCATTGACAGAGTGAAAATGGCTTATATTAATGCAAAATGAGACATTACTGTAAATGTTAAAGACTTTTTAGAAGACTTTTCATAATATCTTGAAGTTATCCATATCTATTCTAGTCATGCAAAACTTTAAATTTAGTACTTTCTTAGGGCAGTCAGTAATATGCTGTAGTTAGTCACACATGAATTAGTAACTAGTGTCACTGGAAAATCAATGTGAACTAAGCTTTTTGTGAAATTTCAACACAATTCATATAGGTGTTTTGAGCCACTTATTCTCTAGTTGCATTTAGTATCATTTGTTCAAAATACACAGAAGGAAGAACATTCTTATTGACTTAAAGGCCTATGTTTCCCAAAGTGTATAAAATATCATTGCTTTACTAATCTTATCCATATCTTAATTTAGGGACAAAAAATATTTTAAAAATTCAAACAAAGCATTTTGTACTTCAGGTCTAATAAAATCTGTGCATTTTTATTATATTTGCAAATTATACAAACATTGTTAATGCTGAAGATATTTAAATGTATAAGACAGAATAAAACTGTATTTTCTTAAATTTATTAAGTTTGATGATTTAAACCAATGATTAAATGCTTTTAAATACTGATAATTACATACAAGGATATTTTTGTATGCACAATAAAACTGCACAAATATACTTGAATACACCAAATATGATTTGACATCCTTTTTTTAAATGTTTGGACTTTTAATGTAGAAGGAGAAGTATTTTATTAGTGTTTGATAAAAGACTCTTGTTTGGAGAACATAGGCAGTGATTCTACCTAATAAAATGTCTGAATTCTCCACTGGACCTTCTCCTAGATTTTTTTTCCAAAAATTGCTTTATCAATATAGTTCATGTATTTTCAACTAAGAGACAACTATTAAAATTACCCTACTATTGAGTCCTTGATTCATTCATCCATTTATTAATTCCAACCTCTATGGAGTTTTTACCCTGTGCAAATCACACAATTTCTGCTCACCTGGAACATTTTATTTTTGTAAAGGAAACTGCTTTATAAATATCAAAATGATAACGTTATAGCATAATAACCACATTAAGAAGTACAGAGAAAGCTGTTTAGGAATGCCTGGGGGGAGGGGAAGGAATCCTTAGAAGGAAGGAATAATTTCAATTATGAGATTCAGAATTTCATAAAAATAGTGACGTTTGAGCAGGGGCTCAAAAGATAACTGGGGTTCCATCAATGGAGTCAAAGGAATGGCATCAGCCAAGGCAGAGATCTGGGAGAATGCAGAGTATTTGAAGCATTTCACATGGGCTGACTAGGCTGTTTACTCAGGGACAGAGTGTGAGATAATTTGGAAAAAAATTTGCAAAGTTCTTGTATGCCAAGTTACAAAGTTTAAACTTGGTTTATACTTAACTAGTTTGTTACTACTCGGCCTCATATTGAAATATATTTTCTTTCACTTATAAAAATGTTTAAACTAGAATAAAATAAATTAACAGAAATGTAAAGGGAAATACTAGCACTCCACTTGATAGGGTTATGAGCAAGGACATGAAAGAATAATATAGAATTGAAATAAAGAACATCTGGAAGTGGTATGGACAGAGAGCAATGGGTTACAGGAGGTGGATTCTAGAGGCCTTGACCCTTGTTTTCCTCACTTCTATTTGGAAAAGTATTGATGTACTTATTGGACTACTATGGACCTAACCAGGTTTCTTTGGGCCGAGAGCACTCAGTGTGGAAACAAAAAAGGCAATGATAGAGGCATTGCAAAAAAATAAATTCAGAATAACTTGCATATTGAAGGACCTTAAGCAATTAAAGTAATTGAGGCCAAAGAAATATATGCCAAATTTGCTTGAGCAATAAGATGAACAAATATTTTGCCTTTCTAAAAAAAAAGAAAAAAAAAGCAGTTTCCTATTCAGGCTTCCACAGACATAGAGACTGTCATGTCAGCCTTTATCTTGTTTCTTGGGAACCCCCAGCCATCATATAAAAGGTCGGACTTGCTGGAGAGACCTTGAGCTTGCACTGAGATAGAGGGAGCCCAGGTGAGCCCATCCCAGTCACCAGATGAATACCAGCAACTGGAGCATAATAATCACCCAGATGATGCCTCAGTGATGTGCCTGTGTGAATTCCTGACCCACAAAAGCATGGTGTTGCTTTGAGCCGCTAAGTGTTGTATAATGTATTACACAGACACAGATGAGTAGAAAAGCCTACTTCCCCAAATTTTGTATAAGAAGGGTCATCCTACTTCCCAGAACTTTATATAAAATGAATTAAAGGATTCATTTATCAAATAATAAATATGGAGTTTTATAATAGATGCTAGGATCATGCAAATGAAAAAAAAAGATATAAAGTCTATTCTCTAGAGGTCACAATCCCGTACAATAGAAAGGGAAATTAATAAAATAAGTGGATAGGATAACTTTAGCCATATCAGAAGTTTGCAGAGAGTAGCTGGGCAGAAAAAGAAAATACCATGAATGTAGAAAAAGCAAAGGAAAACAGATTCCATCATTTAAAACGCTCGTTGGTTAGGTGAACATGCAAACTATAAATAAGATTTTCAAAAGCAAACTTTCACATACACTTAAGGTCACAAACAAATGAGGGAATTTTTGAGTCCTTTAGAAAAAAGAAAAATTAACTTGGAATTTAAGATAGCAGAAACTTTCCTCAGGTGTCAGGAGTTACCCAATATCATCATAGAGAGTTCATTTATTGGTCCTCTACCAATTTTTCCAGAAGAAAGACATTTTTCATGGGAAAGGAATTCTTCCTCTTTGTTCAATTCTTTTGTGACCAATATATATATGTATATTTCAGTGTAGAGGTGGTAGTTATGGAATTAGATACTAGTTTTCTTCCTTCTTGTTATGTTTTAGACAGGTGGTGAAATAAGCTCACCAGTTTTTCCTAAAACTATTGGTTGAATCTAAATCGGCCCGTCGATATTCTTAGTCCGCTCATTTATTTGTCCTGTACAGTTCTTCCATATGTGTTGACAGAAGGAGTGACTCTCAGCCTCCTGCATCCCAATTATCCTATCTCCATCTTCCTCATTTTCCAAAAGCTGGTCCCATTTGCACTCTCAGTTCTACTCCACAAGAAAGACCAATTATGACCAATTCTGAAGAACTTAAGCACTGCCTGACAGTCTAATGTTTGAGTAGGCTTTCTATGATAATTTGTCTTTGGGAGCAGTGGCCCATAGCTGACTTTTTGGCCCCATTTTGTTCCCCTAACCTTTCTCACTGCTAATCCAACCAAGATATGGCCAATATTGAGTAGCAGATATTACAAGTGACTGAAAGCCACCTCCTTCTTCCCTAAGACTCCTATTAAGACAGTACTTCTCCACCCATTTCTGAAGTCAGAACTTCCTCCTCATATAACAAATTGTATGTGACTCTACTTTTTGTCCCTTTTGCCTAGTTCCATATTTTCTTTTCCTCAGTCATCTAATACTTAAATCTGTTCTTAAGAAGGATAGAGGAAATGACAAGAGAGCACCACTCCCACCCCTGATTAAATGAAAGTGGCACTCAATCTTTTCATTAAGGAGTAGATCACCCATATAATTCTGATTCTTCTTTGACCTTTATTATCTAGTTAATTTGAAACAAGATTTTCAGAACTGAATAAAACACAGTCAAAACAATATACTTATGCAGGTAGACATTTCTTCCTTAAGTATATCCCCTCTGTTCCATATCTTGTAATACTGCAGGGAAACTTCCTTGTCAACAATCTGTACATCTTCTTGCCAAAGTCATTTTCTCCAGTTCCTGACAAGAAGCCATAATATTACAAGAATGTTCATAGAGTATAATAAAATCCATTTTCCTTCACTACCCATGTAAAGGAGACTGTTTTTGCATTGGAAATTATTAATCTCTGAACCTCAACTTCTTTTTTTGAGATATAAAATCACTCATGCATTTTTGGGAAGGTACATTCTGTCCTCTTTCTCGGGCCATGTCTTGCATTGCTGGGGATGGGAGTAGATTCAAATTTCTCCATTCTTCATTGCCAATGTATTCTGGAATAACCTCATTCAGAGTGATTCTACCATCTTCTGGATCCTAAGGCCTCTCTGAGAGCTGTTCAAAGTGCTATGACATTTTTGGGAGAGTAGTAATTATTTTTAAAAGTAAGTACAAGACTTCATAGAGGAGGAAAAGACCTCATGGAGGTAACACTAAGGTTAAACTTTTAAAAGATAAGTAGAAGTGTGCTGGGTAAGAAACAGTAGAAAAGGAATACCCACCGAGGAAAGAGCTTAAGGAAAGAAACAAAGTTTTGCAATAGCATAGAGTAATATGGAAGGGAACACCTTTACAGTGCCCTGGGGAAGGGAAAGCAATGAGATTTGAAAGTGAGATTTGGGACAGAGCAGGAAGGATCCTGAATAACATGATAAGGTTATTTGCTTTTATGTAGGCAATAGGAAAAAGGTAAGTAACAGGTTCTTTCCCACTCTTCTGGATTCCTGGAAGATCTCCAGTTTTGAAAGTTGCCTGAGATAATTAGCATGATAACAAGTAGAATCTTAGAAAAGAAATCAAAAGACAAGTCTTTATGTAAAGGATGCCAACAGGGGCTCTGCGGGAAAGCTATCACTTGTATAAATAGAGATACCCAGAGCCACTTTTTTTTAAGATTTTATTTATTTATTTGAGAGAGAGAGAATGAGAGATAGAGAGCACGAGAGGGAAGAGGGCCAGAGGGAGAAGCCGACTCCCCACCGAGCAGGGAGCCTGATGCGGGACTCCATCCCGGGACTCCAGGATCATGACCAGAGCTGAAGGCAGTCGCTCAACCAACTGAGCCACCCAGGCGCCCCCCAGAGCCACTTTTAAGAGTACCAAATCCTATATTTGATTTGCACTGGAAGAACTTCAGAGAGGAAATGGAAGTTTGGGAAAATGACTTGCGTAGGAGCCAAACCTGTTACATACTCCCTAAATTGATACAACTGGCTTAAGCACAGAGACAGTGAAAGTGGCAGAGTTAACAACTTTGTGGCAATAGATATAATGGAATGGGAATGTTGAATAGGAACAGGAGGGTGGCCTGGAAAGGGGGCTGTGAGGACAAATTTTGCATAACATTACATAGGCAAATAGATGGACAGGGAACAATAGTACGAATCAGGAAGCACTCAAAAGCCCCAAATGCTTTTGCCAAGCATATTTGCCCTTGTTTAACCAAATGCATGTTAAAAATTGTTCAGCTTAAACAAACTTGAAAATACAACCAAAAGGACAGGGGAAAAAAAAAAAAAAAACCTTCTTTCAGAAATTGGGCTCTAAGCTTGTTTTTTTAGAGATGTCTTTGTTATAAAGCAGGAAGACACATTTCTCAGAGTTTTTCATCACCAGTTTTCTTTTTCTTTATAATCAGATGTTCTATCATTAAATTCTGGCTGATTACCTTGGGGCAAAAATATGTGTCATGTTTGCCTCTTGGATTTTGTTTAGCTCAAACGCACTATGCTTTATGTTTTTCAAGTGGATGTTAGAGTTAGGTCTGACTTGTACAGAGTTTTGATCTACTTCATAACAGCTTTCCTTTCCACCTTCTGTTAAATCTGAGGATTGTGTCTAATGGAAAAGCCACAGAAAACCACACTGAAAGCAAAATGAAAAACAAAACAGAACAAAAACATACCTTTGACTTTTACTTATTACCATCAGTCCCTACACACCACTCAGTTATACTCTTAGTCCTAATAGGCTTCCAGCAATAAAATTAACATTTCAAAACCCAGAACCTATTACTGCAGTTTAGTAGTATTGTCCAACATTTCTCAGGGTCCAAATCCTACAAAATGGATGGGAGGTAATTTTGAAAAAATAAAATAAAATTTCCCCTCTCTTTGCTGATGAAGATATTTCTCAGCAAGGATATAACATGATTTTCTAGGTGGTAAAAATCTAATGTGTTTTCTGCTTTAAATTAAGGTAACAATTTGGCACTCACAAAGTAATCTTGGCCATGTATCTAAAAACAAAAACCAAAACCCTTGTAGCTGCCAGGTGTCTAATTTTCTGCTTGTCACATCCACGCGAATGAACTAGAAAGCGAGGCTGTGTGAATAACCTCTGCAAGCCCAGTTTGTTCTTCAGTTAAGATGGAAATTAACATGGCCCTCCCAGCCTTCTAGACTTCTACGTGTTTTCAAATTCAGTTAATATACAATGAAAAACCAAAGCGCCCCAAAGCCAACAGGGTATTAGGCTCTTTGGCCTTTAACCAGAGAATGTAGATCACATTAATGTACAGTTGTCCTTATAGGTTCTAGCTATAGAAGATGAGTGCATCAGGTGAATAGTGCAATAATGATTTCTAACATAATCATATGTATGCCAATTAGTGAATTGTGCCAATTTTCCACCAATTCAGTTAATAATTTAATAACAGGCTGTGTGTAAATGGACAGTCATGCCCTTAGTCATCTCTGAAGGGAAATAACTTGATTTAAAGGGAATATGTCTGCCTCCCATTCCAAACATAATAGGCACAATGACAAACCAATTGGCAGAAACTAAGGAATTATATATATATTGTCCTGTTAAATGCTCATAAGACTGTGAAGTATTTTTAATTAAATAACATAGATAAAGACCTTGACACTCTTTATAGTGACTTACCTAAGTTTTTAACTATTAACTGAGTGTATTCAACTTCCAAAGTCCCTTCTTCAGTTGCTACCATGATTTGGTGACCTGAAAATAGGATGAAAGGCTGCCTACTATTTAAAGAAGAATGCTAGAAGTTCCAAACAAACGTAAAATATAAAAACCACTAAGCAGACAATTCATTTTGAATAAATAATTGTAAAATGGGGAAAATGGCAATGCCAAGGCCACAAAAGTACCAGAATAATTTACTTAACCAGGCAAGAGGAAAGTAAGCAAACTAAAAAAGGTTGTGATTATCAAACGCCGATTCTACTGAAAATTTGAGCAGACCCTGATTTACTAACATTTGCAGAAATCTGAACAAACAAGACAAATCAGATTAATAATTAATTCACAATTGACAAAAATCATTAGGCTGCAGAGCTGTTCCCATTAATTGCAGATCCCATGTGACATTCACCATATTACCACTCATACCAATGTAGATATGAGCAAACTGTGAGCTGCCGACAATGGGGAAGCTGCAACACAGATCAATGCTGTCATTATGAAGACAAAACCAGCACACCAAAATGCTTTCCTCCCACTGTCTAACATCATCCATATTGATGTTTTCTGTCAATATATAATAATACACTGTCACACTTGATGGGACAGGAGGAACAGATTACAGAGAAATTGCCCTGGAATATATTTTTATACATTGTTTCTCTGGAACGGTATAATCAAAACAATTATTGATTCAGGAACTTTGATTGCTTGTCCCTACAAGCTGCATGAAGCATGACAGGAGAAGTTACATATTTTTATTCACTTTACCATTGTGTTTAAAAGTGTTGGTTAAAAGAAAAAATCTAGAACTTATTCTGCTCACACTCTCCCTTTGCTTCCACTGACACAGGTTGTAGCAATTCTTGATTTCTCACTCTCTCTTAGCAAACACAAAAGTCTCCATCTCCAAAGTCTAGTCCCAAATGAGCTTACTCTCTTCACCCATTCACCCACCCTCGTCTGAGGCACCGTCGTGTTTTGCCTGGTCCTGAGTTACTGCCCTAATCTCCTAACACATTTCCCTCTGGCCCAAGTGAGATTATTAAAATTGTAGTCACTTATCATCAATCCTCTGTTCAAAACTTGCCAGTTGTTTCTCCTATTGCTCAGAGCAAAAACCAATGCCTCTAATGAGATGCAATTAGCTCCTCAAACTCAAACCCAATGCTCCACTGCCCTTGTGATCTCATCTGCTGCTACCCTCCACCCTTCCTTATACAGCTCAACAGCCTCATGGGCCCACTGGACCTTCTTAAGACACCGCAGGGAACACTTCTGCATCAGGATAGCTTTATGTGCATAGCCCACCACTTGGAAAGGCCACATTCTCCGTGAGCCCTCCTTTATATCTGTACTTGTTGTCCTTGTTTTTCTGGTCTCTTTTCTGCTTTACTTTTCTATAGCAATTGTTAAAAATATTCTATACATTAACTTATATATAAGCTTTATCAAGGCACTGATTTTTGTGGGAAGAGGGAGTATTTTTCTTTTTTTTTTCAAGATTTTATTTATTTGCCAGAGAGAGAGAGAGAGAGAGAGAGAGAGGCACAAGCAGGGAGAGCGGCAGGCAGAGGAAGAAGCAGGCTTCCTGCGGAGCAGGGAGCCCGATACGGAACTCGAACCCAGGACCCTGGGATCATGACCTGAGCTGAAGGCAGACGTTTAACCATCTGAGCCACCCAGGTGTCCCAAGGGAGTATTTTTTTTCCTACTATTGGTATTCTCAGCAACTAGAACAGTCCTTGACACATGGTACCCTCTCAATAAGTAGTTTTCTCAATGAGTAAATGAATCACTCGATCAAGACAAACATATATCAGAGCACGAATAATCTAAAACACTAAATATGAAAGCTTAGGTTGAAAACAAAAATTCTCACTTTCATTTCATCTATGAAAGTAAACTTCATGTCATGTCAGCCATTAAACAAGTAATTACTGGGTTGACTATTTTACTCATATCTTTCCATTTACCAAAGCAAATCACTTTTGCAGATCTCAGTGAAATTGGTGAGAGGCTTTAGTATTTTTTTTTTTTCTTGAGAAAGAGAGAGCGCACAAGATGGGGAGAGGGGCAGAGGGGTACAGGGAGAGGGAGAGAGAGAATCTCCCACCTAGTGTGGAGCTTGACACAGGGCTCAGTCTCACAACCCTGAGATCATGACCTGAGCCAAAACCAAGATTTGGTGTTTAACCCACTGAGCCACCCAGACACCCAGGGCTTTAGTATTCCTAATTGTTTATTCAGAGATTTATTCTCTATTTAGTATAAATAAATGGAAATATAAAGGGTTAAAAACTTAAGATTGAAAGTCTGAGAGCCACATCCGATTGGAAATCAATGTGAAATACAGAGAAACATGTCTGACATTACATGGGGAATTATGTGATAGAATTCAATGTATGCACAGATCTTTAGGAATAAGTCTATTAGTAAATTGAAGTATACCTGGACCTAAACCCATCTTGTTTGTTTATATAAGCAAGAGGGCATATGAAGTTATTGTAATAAGTCCTAGAGGTTGAAAAAGTGATATGTAACTCCTGTTTAAGGGGACCAGTATATCTCTACAGTGATATCTAAATATCAGGGACCATAGTAATCTTAAGTAACTTGTGCTTGGTCATTGGGATGATTAATTTCATATCTCACTTTGGCTGGGCCATGGTCCCCAGATATGTAGTAAAACATTATCCTGGATGATTCCGTGAGGTTGTTTTTGGATGAGAGTGATATTTAAATCAGTGGACTTTGAATAAAACAAATTACTCTTCATAGTGTAGGTGGGCCTCACTGTATCAGTTGAAGGCCTGAAGAAAATAAAAGACTGACTTCCCCTAAGCAAGAGGAAATCGTACCAGCAGACAGCCTTCAGACTTCAAATTGCTACCTTGTCTTTCGTGGATCTCCAGCTTGACATCCTTCAGACTTGAACCACAGATTTTGAACTTGCCAGCCTCCATAACTGTGGATCAAGTCCTTAAAATCCATCAACCAATCTCTCTCTCTCAATAGATAGATAGATAGATAGATAGACAGACAGACAGACACATATGTATTCTGTTTCTCTGGCAAACCCTAACACAATTATTATTGGAAATATAAGTATTTTAATCAATATACTAGTGAAGAAGAGATATTAAAGATTTAAGCATTATGAGATAGGAGTTAAGATTATAGATTCCAAAGCCAGACTACCTAATTCTAAAGTTTATCTTCATTATGTTTAAGCTTGAATTTCCATTATCTCTAAAATGGGGAAAATATTGGTGACTCTGATGTATAGATATCATCAAGATTAAGTAAATGTGTAAAAAGTATACATACGCACTTTAAAAGGAACCCGGCACTATATGACTCCTAGCTACTTTAATAATTATTTTCTCAGAGATGGAAAAGATTATAGAGCTCACCCAGTCCAAATCCATCAAAGACAAGTAAAGTAAATTAGACCCCAAACCTTATGCTCAGGATCAAAGAGCTGATGAATGGACTCAGACCAAAACCCAGGTCATCTCATTTGAGTCTTGCTGCCTTAACTGCACTCATATATCAGCATTAATTACTGTATTCAACATGATAAGTATGAGGAAATGGGATATAAACACACATGACTTTTTCCTTTTATTTATTTATTTTTACAGTTTTATTTAAGTAATCTGTACACCCCTCATGGGGCTCAAACTTATAACCCTGAGATCAAGAGTCATACACTCTTCCAACTGAGCCAGCCAGGTGCCCTGACTGTTTCCTGTTAGATATAACTGCTGTAGATGATAAAATAAACACGTGTCCATTGCTGAAATTTTGGAAATCCATAAAGCACAAAGATTATCTGCAGCACTTCCACCTATATATATAATTTAATATTCCTTATTTTACAAATAGAGATTATATATACTGTTTTGTTCTTTTAATTTACTACTATATTTCAAAATTTTTCAAGTTTTTAATTATCATTTTATATTTTCACAAAAAGTACATTTTATGTGACACCTATTTCTTAAGATGTTTTCAATAAAAAAAGATGTTTTCAATAATGTATACTTCCAGTTTTGAAAGAATTTCTTTTTCTTTTTTTTCTTTTTAGAGAGTAGGAGAGAGAAAGAGAGAGAGGTTTGGGGAGGAGCAGAGGGAGAGGGAGAGAATGAATCTTAAGCAGGCTCTACTCCTAGCGTAGAGCCGGATGTGTGATTCACTCTCACGACCCTGAGATCATGATCTGAGCCAAAATCAAGAGTCAGACACTTAACTGATTGAGCCACCCAGGCACCCCAGGATTTCTAATTCTAGACACATCATGATTCAAATGGGTCATTAGAATTGGAAACACTGCCACATTTTCTCTGTACCTATGATGACAAACACATGGCCATGCTTATGGTAGATACCTGAAAAAATGCTTGTTAAATCAATAAAAGGTCTTTCTCTTCACTGAATCAGCATTCATTGCAATTGCAGTATTGCATATTTAATTAGTTAACGGAATTAGTGATCTTAATTCCTAAATAAAGACATATAATTGAAGTCAATTGTCAATTGGAATTTCTTCATTCTTATACTAATTTATATGTAATGATTGGTTCATAATGTTTGAGCACATTTTCCTTCAATTTTGTCTCTGTCATATGCCAGAATTGGTTTTTTGAAAGTTACTTTCTTAATGACTTCCAACTAATTCCTTCACAATAGTTACATTTAAGTGATTAAAAAATGAAATAAGCATGTTTAAGCATAGCCACTTTTTTCACTGCAGATGTTTTAAAAGTTCCAATCATAGATAATTACTATAATTAATGGATTTTTTTTGATGCAACAATGATTTTTTTCAGACTTTGTATGTATTATTTTATCTCTGATTTTCTCTCTAGAGAGGTCTGAAATTTAACTGTATTATAGGTTTTTGTAAAATGGGTTTTTTGCTTTTAATCAAAATACAGCAAGGGTCCAGATGGTTGGTCTAAAGAAAAGCCTACGAAAGTCTCATTTGTGTTCCTAACTGGTGGAATTAACAAAAATTAAACAGCAAAGCTTTCTAATTGTGATACTAATATATATTCTTTCTTACAAATAAACTCACCAAAACCACTGTTAAAATGTTCTTTTTAAGAATACAAAATTGTATATACTTTATTTTCTAAAATCTGCTCTTTGGAACTAAATAAAAAAGAAGATATATTAAATTATTAACAAGTATTTGTTCTATATAAGGAATTATAGTTCATTTTTCCCTACTTTTATTTGTGGGTATTTTCAGTTTCTTTATTAAAGTATATGATTTTATATGGATACTATAAAATATTTTTATTTGCACTCTTTTTTATATGCTCTCAATTTAGTGTCCAAATCTTTAAGAACTCTTAGAGGAAAAAAAAAAGCATCCATTGATTTCAGCAGGCCAGGTACTGAATAAGAGCTTGACTATTAACACCGTAACATTTCATCATCACAATACTGCTTGTTATGGATGTTATTGTGCTTTTTCTTTAATTTATTTATTGTTATGTTAATCACCATATATGACATCATTAGTTTTTGATGTAGTGTTCCATGATTCATTGTTTGTGCATAACACCCAGTGCTCCATGCAGATGTGCCCTCTTTAATACCCATCACCAGGCTAACCCACCCCCCTACCCTCCCCCCCTCTAGAACCCTGTTTGTTTTTCAGAGTCCATCGTCTCTCATGGTTCGTCTCCCCCTCTGACTTACTCCCCTTCATTCTTCCCCTCCTGCTATCTTCTTCTTTTTCTTTTTTCTTAACATATGATAGATTTTTTGTTTCAGAAGAACAGATCTGTGATTCAACAGTCTTGCACAATTCACAGTGCTCACCATAGCACATACCCTCCCCAATGTCTATCACCCAGGCACCCCATCCCTCCCACCCCCACCACTCCAGCAACACTCAGTTTGTTTCCTGAGATTAAGAATTCCTCATATCAGTGAGGTCATAGGATACATGTCTTTCTCTGATTGACATATTTCACTCAGCATAACACCCTCCAGTTCCATCCACATTGTTGCAAATGGCAAGATCTCATTCCTTTTGATGGCTGCATAATATCCCATTGTGTATATATACCACTTCTTCTTTATCCATTCATCTGTCGATGGACATCTTGGCTCTTTCCACAGTTTGGCTATTGAGGACATTGCTGCTATAAACATGGGGGTGCACGTACCCCTTCGGATCCCTACATTTGTATCTTTGTGGTAAATACCCAGTAGTGCAAATGCTGGATCGTATGGTAGCTCTATTTTCAATTGTTTGAGGAACCTCCATACTGTTTTCCAGAGGGGTTGCACCAGCTTGCATTCCCACCAACAGTGTAGGAGGGTTCCCCTTTCTCCACATCCCCGCCAACATCTGTTATTTCCTGACTTGTTAATTTTAGCCATTCTGACTGGTGTGAGGTGGTATCTCATTGAGGTTTTGATTTGGATTTCCCTGATGCCGAGCAATGTTGAGCACTTTTTCATGTGTTGTTGGCCATTTGGATTTCTTCTTTGGAAAAATGTCTGTTCATGTCTTCTGCCCATTTCTTGATTGGATTATTTGTTCTTTGGGTGTTGAGTTTGATAAGTTCTTTATAGATTTTGGATCTTAGCCCTTTATCTGATATGTCATTGCAAATATTTCCTCCCATTCTGTCGGTTGTCTTTTGGTTTTGTGGACTGTTTCTTTAGCTGTGCAAAAGCTTTTTATCTTGATGAGATCCCAATAGTTCATTTTTGCCTTTGCTTCCCTTGCCTTTGGCGATGTTTCTAGGAAGAAGTTGCTGCGGCTGAGGTCAAAGAGGTTGCTACCTGTGTTCTCCTTTAGGATTTTGATGGACTCCTGTCTCACGTTTAGGTCTTTCGACCATTTGGAGTCTATTTTGTGTGTGGTGTGGTCCACTTTCATTCTTCTGCATGTGGCTGTCCAATATTCCCAACACCATTTGTTGAAGAGACTGTCTTTTTTCCATTGGACATTCTTTCCTGCTTTGTCAAAGATTAGTTGACCATAGAGTTGAGAGTCCATTTCTGGGCTCTCGATTCTGTTCCATTGATCTATGTGTCTGTTTTTGTGCCAGTACCATATTGTCTTGATGATGACAGCTCTGTAAAAGAGCTGGAAGTCCGGAATTGTGATGCCGCCAGCTTTGCTTTTCTTTTTCAAGATTCCTCTGGCTATTCGGGGTCTCTTCTGGTTCCATACAAATTTTAGGATTATTTGTTCCATTTCTTTGAAAAAAGTGGATGGTATTTTGATGGGGATTGCATTGAATGTGTAGATTGCTCTAGGTAGCACTGACATCTTCACAATGTTGGTTCTCCCAATCCATGAGCATGGAACATTTTTCCATTTCTTTGTGTCTTCTTCAATTTCTCTCATGAGTATTTCATAGTTTCCTGAGTACAGATCCTTTGCCTCTTTGGTTAAAGTTATTCCTAGGTATCTTATGGTTTTGGGTGCAATTGTAAATGGGATCGACTCCTTGATTTGTCTCTCTTCTGTCTTGTTGTTGGTGTATAGGAATGCCACTGATTTCTGCGCATTGATTTTATACCCTGCTACTTTACTGAATTCCTGTATGAGTTCTATCAGTTTTTGGGTGGAGTCTTTTGGGTTTTCCACATACAGTATCATATCATCTGCAAAGAGTGAGAGTTTGACTTCCTCTTTGCCGATTTGGATGCCTTTGATTTCTTTTGGTTGTCTGATTGCTGTGGCTAGGACTTCTAATACTATGTTGAATAGCAGTGGTGAGAGTGGACATCCGTGCTGCGTTCCTGACCTTAGGGGAAAAGCTCTCAGCTTTTCCCCATTGAGAATGATATTCGCTGTAGGTTTTTCATAGATGGCTTTTATGATATTGAGGTATGTACCCTCTATCCCTATACTCTGAAGAGTTTTGATCAAGAAAGGATGCTGTACTTTGTCAACTGCTTTTTCTGCATCTATTGAGAGGATCATATGATTCTTGTTCTTTCTTTTGTTGATGTATTGTTTCACATTGATTGATTGCGGATTTGAACCATCCTTGAAGCCCAGGGATAAATCCCACTTGGTCGTGGTGAATAATCCTTCTAATGTACTGTTGGATCCTATTGGCTAGTATTTTGGTGAGAATTTTTGCATCCATGTTCATCAAGGATATTGGTCTGTAATTCTCCTTTTTGATGGGGTCTTTGTCTGGTTTTGGGATCAAGGTAATGGTGGCCCCATAAAATGAGTTTGGAAGTTTTCCTTCCATTTCTATTTTTTTGAACAGTTTCAGAATATAGGTATTAATTCTTCTTTAAATGTCTGATAGAATTCCCCTGGGAAGCCATCTGGCCCTGGGCTTTTGTTTCTTGGGAGATTTGTGATGACTGCTTCAATTTCCTTAGTGGTTATAGGTCTGTTCAGGTTTTCTATTTCTTCCTGGTTCAATTTTGGTAGTTGATACATCTCTAGGAATGCACCCATTTCTTCCAAGTTATCTAATTTGCTGGCAAAGAGTTGCTCATAATATGTTCTTAGAATTGTTTGTATTTCTTTGGTGTTGGTTGTGATCTCTCCTCTTTCATTTATGATTTTGTTGTTTTGGGTCATTTCTCTTTTCTTTTTGATTAAGTCTGGCCAGGGGGTTATCAATCTTGTTAATTCTTTCAAAGAACCAGCTCCTAGTTTCGTTGATCTGTTCTACTGTTCTTTTGGTTTCTAGTTCATTGATTTCTGCTCTGATCTTTATTATTTCTCTTCTCCTGCTGGGTTTAGGCTTTACTTGCTGTTTTTTCTCTAGCTCCTTTAGCTGTATGGTTAGGTTTTGTATTTGAGACCTTTCTTGTTTCTTGACAAAGGCTTGTATTGCTATATACTTTCCAATCAGGCCTGCCTTTGCTGTATCCCAAAGATTTTGAACAGTTGTGTTTTCATTTTCATTGGTTTCCATGAATTTTTTAAATTCTTCTTTAATTTCCCAGTTGACCCATTCATTCTTTAGTAGGATGCTCTTTAGCCTCCATGTATTTGAGTTTTTTCCGACTTTGCTCTTGTGATTGAGTTCTAGTTTCAGATCATTGTGGTCTGAAAATATGCATGGAATAATCGCAATCTTTGGTACCGGTTGAGACCTGATTTGTTACCTAGGATGTGATCAATTCTGGAGAATGTTCCATGGGCACTAGAGAAGACTGTGTATTCCGTTGCTTTGGGATGGAATTGTCTGAATATGTCTGTGAAGTCCATTTGATACAGTATGTCATCTAAAGTCTTAATTTCCTTGTTGATCTTTTGCTTTGATGATCTGTCCATTTCAGTCAGGGGGGTGTTAAAGTTCCCCACTATTATTGTATTGTTATCAATGGGTTTCTTCGCTTTTGTTATTAATTGCCTTATATAATTGGCTGCTCCCATGTTCAGGGCATAGATATTTACAATTGTTAGATATTCTTGTTGGATAGACCCTTTAAGTAGGATATAGTGTCCTTCCTCATCTCTTATTACAGTCTTTGTTTTAAAATCTAGGTTGTCTGATATAAGGATTGCCACCCCAGCTTTCTTTTGGTGTCCATTAGCATGGTAAATGGTTTTCCACCCCCTCACTTTCAATCTGGGGGTGTCTTTGTGTCTAAAATGAGTCTCTTGCAGACAGCATATTGATGGGTTTTGTTTTTTAATCCAATCTGATAGCCTGTGTCTTTTGATTGGGGCATTTAGCCCATTTACATTCAGGGTAACTATTGAATGGTATGAATTTAGTGCCATTGTATTGCCTGTAAGGTGACTGTTACTGTAAATTGTCTGTGCTCCTTTCTGATCTATGCTGCTTTTAGGCTCTTTCTTTGCTTAGAGGACCCCTTTCAATATTTCTTGGAGGGCTGGTTTCGTGTTTGCAAATTCCTTTAGTTTTTGTTTATCCTGGGAGCTTCTTATCTCTCCTTCTATTTTCAATGACAGCCTAGCTGGATATAGTATTCTTGGCTGCATATTTTTCTCATTTAGTGCTCTGAAGATATCTTGCCTGTCCTTCCTGGCCCGCCAGGTCTCTGTGGATAGGTCTGTTACCAATCTAATATTTCTACCATTGTAGGTTACATATCTCTTCTCCCGAGCTGCTTTCAGGATTTTCTCTTTGTCTCTGAGACTCGTAAGTTTTACTATTAGATGTCGGGTTGTTGACCTATTATTATTGATTTTGAGAGGGGTTCTCTGTGCCTCCTGGATTTTGATGCCTATTTCCTTCCCCACATTAGGGAAGTTCTCTGCTATTATTTGCTCCAATATACCTTCTGCCCCTCTCTCTCTTTCTTCTTCTTCTGGGATCCCAATTATTCTAATGTTGTTTCATCTTATCGTATCACTTGTCTCTCGAATTCTGCCCTTGTGATCCTGTAGTTGTTTATCTCTTTTTCTCAGCCTCTTTATTTTCCATCATTTGGCCTTCTATATCACTGATTCTCTCTTTTGCCTCATTTATCCTAGCAGTTAGTGCCCCCATTTTTGATTGCACCTCATCAATATCCTTTTTGATTTTGACTTGGTTAGATTTTAGTTCTTTTATTTCTCCAGAAAGGGTTTCTCTAATAACTTCCATGCTTTTTTTAGGCCCAGCTAGTATCTTTAAAGTCATGATTCTGAACTCTAGGTCCAACATCGTACTAATGTCCGTATTGAGTAGGTCCCTGGCTGACGGTACTACCACTTGTTCTTTTTGCTGAGGTGATTTTTTCATCTTGTCATTTTGTGCAGAGGAGAATAGATGAATGAGAGAACAAAATGCTAACAGGTTAACAACGTCCCCAGCAAATATACTGTATACAAATCAGAAAAGACCTGAAACCAGGGGAAAAGAAAGGGAAAGAAAGAAAAAAAGAAAAAAAAAAAGAAAAAAGATAAAAACAAAAACAGAACAATACAAAAAAAGCAGAATATGATCAAATATGATCAGGCTAGTGCATAAATCAGTGCCACATACTAGATTTTGGGCATATTTTGGTCTGTTTGAAAAAAATGCCTCCTAAAATTTTAAAGGAAGAAAGACATATATGTATAAAATAAGGGTTGATATAATGAAGGGATGGAAGATGACTGTAAAGATGAAAATTATAAAAGATTTTATAAAAGGAATTGAAAAGATAAGTTGTTTGAAAGAAGAAAGAAGATGATTTAAAAAAAAAGAAAAAAGAAAAAAGGGAGAGAATGTGATCAGGCAAAATACTAGAACAAAGCCATACACTAGTGATTTAGGGTATATTTTGATCTGTTAGAAGAAACTGTATCTCAAAATTTTAAAGAGAGAACAACT
>NW_027397071.1:41806240-41859611 GCF_003265705.2 Callorhinus ursinus
GGGTAACTACTATGAAGGGATAAAATATGACTCTAAAAATGAAAAATAAAAAATGTTTTTTTAAAAAAGGGATTGATAAGATGTTGGTTGAAAAAGGGAAAAAGAAAAAATTTTTAAAAAAAGTTAAAATAATTAACTTTGATGAACTAATGAATCATGGTAAAAAAGCCATGAATTCTATGTGCAGTATTCCCCTAGTGCTGGAGTTCTCCCATTCTCCTTGATCGGTAAACTTGGTCTTGGCTTGCTGGCTGTTCGTGCTGACCTTCTGGGGGAGGGGCCTGTTATCGTGGTTCCCAAATGTCTTTGCCAGAGGCTGAATTGCCCAGCCCTTGTCAGTCCGGGCTAATCAAGCTGCTTGGGTTTGCTCTCAGGAGCTTTTGTTCCCCTGCATGCTCTCGGTACAGCTTTGGAGGACCAGGGTGAAAATGGTGGCCTCCCAATCTCCACCTGGAGGAGCTGAGAGCTTGGGGCCCCGCTCCTCAGTGCGCCCGAGAGAAAAGCAGTCACTCCTGTCTCCCCGGTCTCCAGCCGCACTCCGTGCTCACCCAGCCTGTGACCGAGTATTTCTATCTCTGGCATCCGACCCCGTATGGAGTCTCCAAACCCAGCAGATCCCTGCGGTGCATTCCCATGCTGCTCCTCCCCAGGGAGAGAGGGGGGTCTCCCCAGCTCTTCCGCTTGTTGGGTCCCTGTTGGAGGAGCAGTGGCCTGACTGGGCCGCGGATCACAGTTTATGGCAACCCCGAGCTGAGAGCCCGCGCCTCGGCTCCGTCTCTGCAGCTGGCTTCCCCGCTCTGATACCTGGGAGCTCTGCTGCACTCAGGCACCCCTGGTCTTTCTGTGACCCCGAGGGTCCTGAGACCACACTGTCCCATGAGGGTTCCACCCCCCGCTTAGCCCCTGGAACGACGTCCCTCAGCGGAGTCGGCTTCTAAAAGGTCCGATTTTGTGCTCCGCGGCTCTATCCCTTGCCAGAAGTGGCCGACGGAGGCCCCCTCCCCTGCCGTCTATCCTGCTGAATATCACCTCGGATTCACTTCTCCGCACGTCATACCTTCCAGTAAGTGGTCGCTTCTCTGTTCAGAGTTGTTGCTACTCTCTTCTTCGATCTCCTGTTGAGTTCGTAGGTGTTCAGAATGGTTTGATCCCTATTCAGCTGAATTCCTGAGACCAGATGAAATCTAGGTCTCCTACTCCTCCGCCATCTTGCTCCGCCCCCCGGATGTTATTGTGCTTTTACAAGCAGCAAGCCTGGCTTTTCTTTTTGGGTGATTCTGATTCTAAAGCCTATGCTCTTTCAAATTTAACAAAATAGCTTCCCAGGAGGTATTAAAGCATCCGTTTTGGTTGTTATTTGTTTGTTTATTTGTTTTTAATGATAGCTGAGGAGGTATATTTTGGAGAAGCCCAAGCAAAATTATTCTTATTCTGGAAGTTGTTGCTGTGATATTTTATCCTATTCATAAGCTAACAAACTAGCCAGTGACATATTCATAGCTGCTGGTAGAAGACACAAGAATCTTGGGTCAGAGATAGAAGTCTTTAGTACCCATGGCACAAAAGGCAGCAAAAACAGCTTATTTGTTCCCCTTGCTCTAGAGGAATGACATAGATGGACACAGAAGGATACCTGCATGTGCTCTCAGGAGAGGAGCCCTAAGCTTTGGGGACCTGTTCTTTTAAAATGGTCAGCAATCAGGTCTTTTTTTTTTTTTTTTTTTTTGCTTCAGTGGGAAATACTATCTCTGTCTTCCAGGGCTGTTAATTTTACAAACATCATTGACAAGATATTCAGAACAAAGTGCAGTTAGGACCTGACTTGCAAGATGCACAGAAAATAGGAAACCATGAAGAATTGTCTCTTAATATTCATCCTTTGTTTCTGCACTCTCTTGGCTTCTGATGAAATTTCCATGATTATACTATTCTGCTGGCCACTCTGATTAATCTGGACAACAGAGGCTTGGGACTATATCTGTTCAATTTTTCTATACAGCCATTAATTAAGTTTACAATCAACAGGACAATGATCAGCAAGATGAGGTTAACCTGAAGTATTGACCTCATCCATGGCCTAGGGACACAAAATAAGTCAGTTTAGCAGCTTTCTTAAATCATCATAGCCTACCTTCAAAAGCCGGGTGACTTTTCCTTAAGTTTTTACATTGATACTACCCTTGGTCCAAAAATTAATCCAGGTAAACAGGAATTAGTAGTAAATGTGCAGATTCTGCTTTAGCCTGAAGGGAGGAAACATAGGGCAATTCTATCATTCATAAGAGCCCTGTTCAATGGGCTGAGTCGGATCCGAATGCTTTCTAGAGCTGAGGTGGTATTACTATTCTCTTAAGCTAAAGTCAGAAACAAATTTGGACCACGTTTTCTAATTGAATGAACCTCTTTGTAGAAGTACATGACCACAAGGTCTGTATAAATAGTGAGTTTGTTTTGCCTCTGGGAGATCTTTACAGTTATCTGAATATTGCATGATCTACTGCTGTTGTTTCTTTAAATACTTGAAGGTATCTTATGAGCACCTCTAAGGTGAAAGTTACTGTGTTTTAGGGAAGACTGCAAGTTGATGCCTGACATCAGGGGGGCACACATGTCTCGGCCAAAAAGTGTTGTTTACAATTGTTGAAGCCCTCCTATTGTGACCTTCATCAGTCTGTGGGCACAGGTTGACATTACTTCCAATGTATTCTCTTGGCTAGCTGTTAGTCCTTACAATTGATAGTTAAAATAATTGAGTTAAATTCTTGTTTGAAGGGACTGAGTGTGGTTGTTCAATCTGTCCTGTTTCATCCATACCACAAGCCAAAAGGCATTCCTTTGCCCCATGAAATGACTGAGTGATGGCTATAGGAGTGGGCATAGAAGACATCTAAAGGTACTGAAAGGTGTTTTGCAAGGAGGTACAAGAGCTGGGGCCATCCCCCAACCTTTCCTATTGACTTCTCAGTAAAGTTAAGGGGAATTACAGTCAAATCATGGTTAGAGAAATCTATCAGAGGATGATTCCCAAACCACTTTCATGCTCAATGATTTACTAGAAAGACCACAGGACTCAGAAAAACTATTATACTCAAAGTTATGGCTTATTACAGTGAAAAGATGTCAATTTAAGGTCAGAAAAGGGAAAAGGCCCATTGAACAAAACCAAGCACAAGCTTTCAAAAGTCCTCTCCGAATGGGGTTTCACGAACACACACTTAATTCTCCTAACAAAGTTGTCTAACAACATTCGTGAAGTGCTGCCATTCGAGAAAGTTAAACCAAGCCTTGATGTCCACAGTTTTTCCTGGGGATCCTGGAAAGGTACATCAGGTGGAATCAGCCCAATTTTGCAGGGGCTCACAAACCAGCGTGCAATGGTAGCCCTCGCATCAGAAATAGAGTCCTTTATTTTGTGCCCAGTCTATAATGGTTCATATATTTCCATGTTCTGTAGGATAATGGCTCCAGGCAGCAATGGTGACTTTATGGGTGGCATAGTCTCTATCAGCAGCTTGATTCCGCTTAGTCTCATTAGCAAATGGACACTTCCTAGGTTCAATTGTATGAGTGACCCAGACATTTTGATCTATCTTTAATCTTCCAAGCTATAGCTGTCCAAGTTGAAAACAAAGCATGATGCAGGCAACAGCCCATGAGCCAAGAAAATATAATAACTTTCATTAAGGGGAATATTGTCCAGAGTTATGAAAATGAACTTGAGTTCTGCGTGCTGAGTGAAGTGGCCACTTGCATTTTTTGGTTCTGAATAGCTGGTACTGAGGTTGAACATCGACAGCAATTTAATAGACACCATTTGTTTTCAGTTTAACCAAGCCATTAGTGAAACAGGCCCAGGCTTATTGAGCCGGCAGTTCTGTTTCAGAGAGCAGGATGGCTGGAAAGTTCCCCACAAAACCTAACAATTACATTTCATGTGAAGTTGAGGTGCCACCAGAGCTCAATTGTATTCTTGAATTTCCATTTGGTTGAGAGACTTTTTTGGTCCTTCCTGTCTTGTTAGTCATTGAGTCTGAATGGACCTAGCTCCAGTTGGGAATATCAGACCAGAGAATCACAAGACCTCCATAGGTTAGGCATTCTGTTTTGAACAGAACTGAGTAGGAAGCTAATAGGAAGCTAATTCAAAAGATATGGAACTGGTAGCCATGTCAATAAACTGATATATTAAACATTTTCTCTGGTTCAGCCTCCCTTTGTCATAGGATCCAATAAGCAAAATCATCACTCACAAAGACCTAAAGCACAGGTCATTAGGGTTGTGATGTCCCAATGGTACTGATACTGCTGTACATGTCACCCTTCCATACCAGGATAATGCCCTCTGGCTCTTTGTGAGCATTCACATTAAAAGCGTATAAACCAAAACAAAATAAATTTTCAGCACTGGAAACCATAACAACAGTACATTAAGTTAACCCAAAAGGCTCTGCCCACAAAATCATATTTGTTTCCTTTCCCGGCCATGCTGTTTGTCCAAACTTTATCGGTTGAATCCAGGCATTCTTGCCACATAGGATGGTGACCTGTTTACCTACATCAAACAGAGTTCCTGCACCTCCCCCAAATTCCTCAGCTTACTCAAATGAATGTGTATGGCTTTGGTCCCTTTTGGGGAAAGAAGGATTTTGGCTTCACCCTTAATTATCTTTTTCTTAAAGCAGCTAAGGTTGTATTAGAGGGAAGATAGGAATTAGGGGACACAGACGAAGAAATTATTCCACACCAATGAGCAAGATTTTGCTTTGACTTTTAATTTTGACTGCTAGCTGGATACTCAACCAAATCAACTTCTGACATTTTCAAAATACCCATAGCTTTCTTGGACAGGTACCCATTGCTAACACCCCTTTGTCTCAGCAGCTACAGCCATACTGCTTTCTAACTGAGCTCTGGTGTTTGTACCTCATTGTCATGGAGTCAGCTTTTTGAATTACCATGGAGGAGAGTGATCAGGGACCTAGGACCATTTGGGCAACTAGTTCTAGTCCTATTTCCTCTTTTTGTGATATAGGTGGTTTTAATTTTTATATTCTATGACTTTGCTAAACGTCTTTAAAAAGATTATTTCGTGTTTTTCTCCATAAGCAAATATGATTTCAGTGAATAAAAACAGTTTTACTTCTCAATATGGATCACTTTGTTTTTGAAAAGGGGAGGGAGGGATTATTTTATTGGCTAGAACTACCAGTGCTTTGTTGAATAAAAGTGGTAAGATTGGGTATTATTACCTTGTTCTTAATTTTAAGGGGAAGGTATTCAGTCTTTTATCATTTAGCAGGATGTTAACTATGGGTTTTCATGCAGGCCTTTTATCAAGTTGACAAAGTCTCCTATTCCTAACTGGTTGCCTGTTTTTATCACAGTACTGTATTGGATTTTGATAAGTGCTTTTTCTGTCTGTTGAGATGATCATGTGGTTTTCCTCCTTTTTTCCAGAGGTTGGCAAATACAATTCACAAGTTGAGTCCAGCCTACCACCTGCAAATCAATATTTTTGTAAATAAATATTTAGTGGACATGTCATATTTACTCTATTCAGCATAGTTCAGCAGTTCCCACGCTGTTCCATGGACTTCAAAGTCTAAAATATTTACTATTTGGCCTATTACTGAAAAAAAAATTACAAATTTGATTTATTCTTTTAATATAGTTGTAGGACGTTAATTGCAGATGTTAAATCAAATTTGCATCACCGAGATAAATTCTACTGGGTCATAGTGTACAGTACTTTTAATAAATACTTTGATTCCATTTGCTAATATTGTGTTAAGGATTTTTCACTATATTCATGATGGATACTTTTCTGTAGCTTATTTTCTTTTGTCTGGCTTTGGTCTCAGGATAATATTGATCTCATATAATGAGTTGAAAAGTAGTCCTTCTCTCCCTGGAACTTCTGAAGAATGACTCTGTATTATTCCTTCTTTAAATATTTGGTAAAACTCACCAATGAAGCCATCCGAGCCTAGACTTTCCTTTATGGAAGTATTTTAAATTACCAATTTCTTTACTTGTTATAGTCTATACGGGTTTTGTAGTTTTTCTTAGGTCTTTTTGGTAATTTATGTCTTTTTAGAAATTTGTTTCATCTAAGTTGTTTAATTTGTTGTCATAATGTTGTTCATAGTACCCCCTTATATGGAGATATTTCATATCTCTATGGTTGGTAGTGATGTCTCTTATTTCATTTCTTATTTTGGTAATTATGTCTTTTTTTTTTTTCCTTGTTCAGACTAGCTCATTTTTGTCAGGTTTGTTGATCCTTTCTAAGAGTACACTTTTGGGGGCACCTGAGTGGCTTAGTCATTAGGCATCTGCTTTTGGCTCAGGTCATGATCCCAGAATCCTGGGATTGAGCCCCACATGGGTTCCCTGCTCAGAAGCCTGCTTCTCCCTCTCCCATTCCCCCTGCTTGTGTTCCCTCTCTTGGTGTGTCTCTCTCTGTCTAATAAATAAATAAAATCTTTAAAAAAAAAAAGAAATGAATTAAATAATCTATCAATACCCTCCCCCTATATGTGATGAGTTGTTTTTCTTTTGCTATCTCAAATCTGATGTTGAATTAGTCTAGTTAACTTTTAATTTCAATTGTATTTCTTTTTTTAAGATTTTATTCATTTATTTGAGAGAGAGAGAGCGCGCAAGCAGGGGGAGGGGGAGAGGCAGAAGGAGAGGAAGAGAGAAAAGCAGACTCCCCACTGAGCAGGGAATCCTATATGCGGCTCAATCCCAGGACCCTGGGATCATGACGTGAGCCAAAGGCAGACACTTTAACTGACTGAGCCACCCAGGCACCTCTCAATTGTTGTATTTCTTTAACACCATATTTTCATTTGGTTTTTAATAATTTTTATGTCCCTATTTTGAGTCTATGTGTTGGTTCACTTTTATGATAATTTCTTTTAACTCTTTAAACATGATTTCTTTTAGTTCTTTGACCTTATTTCAGTAGCTATTCTGACATATATATCTGCTAAACTCAACATCTACTGAACGTTTCTACCAGTTAGCCTTCCTGGGTTTTTTTGCATGTCTCTTAATTTTTTTTATAAATAATATATGGCAGCAACTCTGGATTCTTTTTCACCCTGGTAAATTAATGTATTTACTATTTTTTGTTTTATTTTATTCCAGTATAATTAATATACAATGTTATATCAGTTTCAGGTGCACAATATAGTGATTTAACACTTCCATACAATACCGGGTACTCATCATGACAAGTGTACTCCTTAATCCCCATCACCTATTTCACCCATCCCTGACCCATCTCCCCTTTGGTAACTCTCAGTTTGTTCTCTACATTTAAGTCTCTTTCTTGGCCTGTGTCTTTCTTGCTCTATCTCTATTTATTTCCCCCTTTGCTCATTTGTTTCTTAAATTCCACATAAGAGTGAAATCATATAGTATTTGTCTTTCTTTGACTCACTTATTTCAATTAGCATTATACTCTCTAGCTCCATCCATGTGTTACTATTTTTACTTTTAAAATTTGCATAGGTTTTGTTTGTTTCATTTTATGGGGGCGGGGCGCGGGGCGGTGCTTAGGAATGTGCCTGTACTAAATCTGTGAAATCAGTCTGCTCCACAATTTATAGTCTCTAAGAACTATGTTTAGTTTAGTTTTGTTCTTAAGTTTTGCTTTATTTTTAACCAGGCTTCCTAGGAGTCACTTCTATTTCTGAGTAATATGGTGGCTACTAATAAATGGAGAAAAAACTGTGCTCAACAACACTGAGCTGACAAACTTTCAATATATCTGTTTGTAGTTTAAGATGCACACCCAAACTTCACAGTTTGTTTGTTTGTTTGTTTGTTTGTTTTCAATCTGATGCCACCTTTTTTGTTTGTTTGTTCCAAATTTTTATTTAAATTCTAGTTAGTTAACATATCACCTTTTTCTTTATATTGATCCTTTTCCAGTATCCTCTATGCATGAACACAGACTTGGGGTTGACCAGGAGTGTGTGGACACCTTGGGCTCTCTGTGGTCTCCACTGTGCATGCATGTAGCTTCAACCAAGCATGACTACAACCTCAAGCAAACAGAACCATTAGCCATCCCTATTCATATACCACAAAGATTATCTATTTCATCAACAGTGTCACTGGTTATAGGCATTGTTCATCTTTCCCAATAGATTGAGACCTTTTTAACAACAGTAACAAAACAGTCTGTCCTCTCAGCTTGCCCTGGCCTGGTAAAATCCTTACATTGATTGAACTGTGAGGAAGCGTCATAGGTAAAAACACCACGGACTTTCACTATTAATACCCCCGATTCAGCAGTTTTTCAAGCATAAATGCTTCTCATAAATTGCCTTTGATCAACCTACAGAGCATGGGAATATCTGTATTTCTCAATTTTACTCAGCATTGTAGTTGCTTTTCTGGGAGAAGATTTGCCACCCTCCTCATTTGGCTATAGCCAGAAGTCCTGCCTGTTTCTTCTTTTCAACATCTCTAAAATAGTCTGTTTTATATGGAAAAAAGTCATTTAAGTTAGCTTAGGCTGAAAGTGATTGAACATTCTTATTTGCTAGATAAAAACTTTTCTTTCTTTCCACTTTCCGTCTTTCTTGAATTGATCAGAGCATCCCCTTTTAGAATGGCATTTTAAGGAACATTTAGTTATCTTTTTTATGTATTTTTAAATATTGAAATGAAAGGCTCTCAATTTACAATTGTTATACAAATCCATTTCCAGAATATATATAAAAAAAAAAAAGCTATGACTACAGAGAACATGCTCCCTACTAGATAGAATTTTTAGGAATTCTTTGTCTTATATCTTATTTTATCCTTGTCTCTGGCTATGCAGTTAGACTTGGCTAGATATTTCATGAAAATTCATAAGATCTTATCATAAAGAAACTGTCCTCTGAAGTAATTTAATGCAAATTAATCTTCTTTAAATGTTGTTGGGATGGGAAAGGAGGGAGACAAACTGTTTTATAGCTAGCATATCCTAAGAATGGACATAAAAAAGGATTTGTTAAATCATGTATACTATTGGAAAGGGGACAATACTATAATGGTTTCACCCAAAGGAAATAGTATGAAAAATAATGAAATAGTATGAAGTACTTTGTCAAATCTAAAATATTCAGTATGAATGTTAAATACAGTTAAAACAAAATTTGGAATTATTTAAGAAAAGTGCAATAAATTAAGAATCCTCTCTATCATCTTTGGGAATGATTTGCCTTTCAGAATGATTTAAAAATAGAATTATCATTCTTGAAATAAAAAAATGCTCATGTACCATAGAAATTCTCATTGATTTGACATTATAGGATCTGTAGTCAAGTCCAGGTTTGGGATTTAGGGCTAAGAATTACATTTCTCTGAGTTTCATTTTACTAATGTGAAATGAGGAATAAGAAATATCTATCTCATATGACTGTGACAAAAAATGAGATAGTTTGGTACAGAATACAAAGCAAATGTGAAAAAAAAACACCTTTTTCTTTTTTTTTTTTTTAACATGGGATGAGTAACAAGGGAGAAGCCATTGCCCTGAGCACCTAAAACTTCTTTAAGGCATGGAAAGGCGCCCCCCCCATGACCATCCCTAAAGTCATTATACTCTGGAGTATTTGGGGCTGAATTTCCAGAAAAAGGTGGAAAAGGTATCTTGAGGATATGAGAAGGTGAGGGCTGGAGAAATAGAAGAACAATAGGTAGATTCAGGAATGCATGTAGTATAAGCTCTGTCTACACAGTATGATGGGCCGTTGAGCCTATTAGGGTCCTGATTCTAGAGTTACTTTCCATTTAGAATATAAGAGGAGATAGACACAAAAAGACTTCTACCTGTGGTGCCTATGATTAATGTGGCAGCTATAATGGCGTGTCTAAACCCAAAGGGCTGAGATGTGACCTTACCCTGGCAAAATGTTACTCTGTTTCCAGTCCTCATCCTCAAAGTTTCTACATGAATTATTGACAGTCAATAACTCTTCTATTTAGTCTAAGGATGCACCAGAACATGTGGTTCCATAATCTCCCTCGGCTCATTTTGCTGGCATTTTCAATATTTTTGTCATGACTCTTGATTTTAAGGAAATGTATATTTTTCATCAGTGACTTCATATTTTCAGTAAAACATTCACATGAAACAGGTTGCTTGAACTTTGAATAAGACTGTTTGTGCTAACAGCCAATACAGACTATCAGAATGAAACGCAACCAGATCAGTGTTCTCTCTCCAGGCTGTTTCCTATCCAGGCACCTGGGTTTTGTCCCTGAAATAAGAGGTTATACTCTTGTCTCCCTTATTTCACATGCTGTATGGTTGGGTAGCCATATTAAATATCTTCTGTCTGTCATTTTTGTCCAGGAACCAAGATTGAGTTCAATGGTCTTAAAATCTGTCTATAGTGACATCTAAGCATATTTTTTTCTAAAGCGTGTTTTCAGATAATAATCTCACATTGTGTATGTACTATCAATTCCCACTGATGTATAATATGGTTCTCAAGCTTGAGCTGTCATTTTTACAACAACCTTATGAGGTCAGTGGTGCCGGCACTATTATTACTAAATGAGAGATGACCAGTGGCACAAAAAGAAACACACCCTAGCTATAAAGTAACAATAATTCCAACAAAAAATAATGGAGGTGGAATGTTGTTCCTTTATAATGCTGATGATTGGAGACTGACCCAACACTTGTAAACCAACTGTCTTGCATTTATTTGGTATAATAGGACTTGAGGGGAAAAATAATAATGAAAGTTAAAGCTTCTCAGCATACATAAAAATGAACAATATTATTATGCGTTTTCCTTTAATTTCATTTCTTTCTGGGTGTATAAGCAGAGTTTTGTGATAGATGTCGAGGATTTTAAAATGTTTTTCGGTCCACATTTGGGCGGGGGTGGCGGATAGGCACTTATTTTCCAAGTTAGGACTCATTTGCTGGCACTGGATGTCCAGGTTACTTACGGTGGAATTATGTAGCATCTTTGTCATTTATACTCTGTGTTCCACATATTTACTTACTAAGCAGGAACACACTAATTGAAGTCCATTGTAAATGAATGTAAAGTACAAAATATCTGAATGTGTGGCTGTACGAGATTACTTATGAAAGGCAAGATATTCTAGTGTAGAATAAGTGGCACCAACGTGAAGTGAACGTCTTACAATAAGGAAATTACCCAAACATGTATTTTATTTATGCCATATGTTTCTAATAAAACCATTTTAGGAGAATTTAGGGAGCTTTAAATTGGAAGATGACTAGACTTTCATTCTGTATAACTCAATGTTAATCTGACCCAATACTCTTCATGCTCTGCCTGCAGCATCTGACAGCTTCAGTTACTATGAGTAATTGTAACCAAGGCAACATGACAGGGAATAATTAATGACTGGAATTCATCTTCAAAATATTAAGAATGTTCTAAATAATAAATATTAGAATAATAACAATACCTCATACCTCTCTTTACCATCAACTCTCTTGAAACATTTCTGCAAATTAATAACTGATCTTGCAGAGAGGAGGATATGATTGACATGCATTTAATATTAAATAGAGAACTAAATTGAGTGAAATTGTCATATTATAAAATTTATAGCAAAAACCTCCTTAAATACCTACAAATATATACAAGCAGATATGCTCTCTTTATCTCTTTCACGCCCAACCAGGTTGAAACTTTTGTGAACACAGTTTCGTGTAAATAGAGTATCGGAGAAAGGCTAAATTTAGCAGTCAGGCCATCTTGTCTCCAGGCTGTACTAGCTTTGTGACCTTGGGCATTTATTAACATTTCTAAGCCTCAGTTTTCTCCATTGGAAAAATGAGGTTGATATTAGTAATGTTAACACAATAATGTGGCTGTTAAGAAAATTACATGACAGAGTTCATGTAAGGTATGTATCTCAGGACCTACCTATCAAATAATAAATGTTCAATAAACGTTAGCAAGTCCATTAATGCATAGGTGTAACATATGCTAGGTACTCTCAGTGAATGGGACAGGCAAAATCACTTGCCTGGAGAAATATAAGCTCCATGATAAAGAGAGAGACAATAAACCTATAAACAAATTAATAAATACCCCCAGAGGCAATTTCTGGGTTCAGTGTAAAAGATAAAATAAGTGCTGACTTTGGGGAAGGGAAGATACTAT
Organism: Callorhinus ursinus; assembly: GCF_003265705.2. Classification (NCBI taxonomy): domain Eukaryota; kingdom Metazoa; phylum Chordata; class Mammalia; order Carnivora; family Otariidae; genus Callorhinus; species Callorhinus ursinus. The sequence continues at coordinate 41,818,408 of NW_027397071.1, forward strand.
CATATTTAGGATGTTGGATAGAAGCCTCCCTGAGGAGCTGACACCTAATTTAAAACTTAATGATGTAAAGAGTTGGAAGAAGAGCATTCCAAAATGTTGTAACAGCATGAACAAAAATCCAGAGATGGGCGGACTATGGCTTGAGAGTAATAAAACAGCAGGAAGTATCAAGAAAGATGAGTCAGAAGCAGTAAGCAGAGATTGGGTCAATACTGAGTCTGAGAGGCCATGGTTAGGAGTTTGGGTTTTGTTTTAAGTATATACTAGGAAGTCATTTGAGGACGAGTTTATCACTAGTAAACAACGTAGGGGTGGTATCAAATGTAGTGGTACCAGTTTCAAGGCATTAGTAGCGCCAGTATTCTTCTTGGAATACCACAAGTACTGTTTATAGAAAATAATCCATTCCCAAATATTTCTTCAATAGTTAAGTGACTTGCTACCTTAAGATATATTAAATATGCTAAAACTGAAAACTTCTTTAAATATGGAATACATGAAGTCAAACTTTTGCTATTATTTGTCATCTTACTGACCTCCGAAGTTAATTCTAATGATCTCAATGGCAAGGATAATATAGAAAAATATTTAACAACCAGTTAATTAGAAAGAATGCTCTATGCAAACCAATGATAGCAGTGAACCAGGCTGCTGATCAGTCTGCATACATTCTCTCCCGTAGTTGCTCCCTGGATTCCACATGTCTGCCATCTAGTAGGCACTAAATAAATATGTGTTGAGGAAAGAGGCAGGGAGAAACACTGTTAATTAGCCATAGGACACCCTGTTATTTGTATTCCCCTCCTAAGACTCCCCTCAAAGTTCTCAAGGTCCCCTGTACATATCATCAAACAGGAGAACACATGTAATGAAGCTTAGTAAAGCATCTAGTACCGAATAAATTGTTCGGTGAATCTTGAGGATGCATCATCTGAAACTCAAAATCATATAGTGCTAAGGTTTCTGCCAACAGACATGTTACAGCTAAAACTGGCCTAAGAAAACTTGCAAGAGAGATTTAAATAGCATATTCCTTTGGTTAGACCACACTTTTTTCTACAGCTTATTAGGCAGCAAGATTGATCTCAGCCTCTGTCTTCACGCTAAAACACACCACACACACACACACACACACACACACACACAAACACAAACACACATTCACACATGTAAACAAAACAAACAGAAGTAGAGAAGTTGCTCTCTTCATTGATTTCTGGACTATAGGAAGGTGCCTCAAGCACTGTCTAGAACAAAATGTCTGTTGTGAGAATGATTTTTAAAAAATAATTAAATCTAATAGAATTTAAAAATAGACAAGATATGCATTCCTTTTACTCTGCAATACACTCAGATGTAGTTTTTAAAGAGGCCATCTAGTAAGCATTTTCTATTCTGACTTTTTCTAGTATGAAATACCATTAATTTCTGTATATTCATTTTCTACACAATTTTCTAAAATTGATTATGAAGTAACATAACTTTAAATCAATACAATTTTTAAGGTAAAAAACATATTGTCATTTAAGGTAGGGGAAGACAAGTACCACATCACATTAAGGGTACCATGTGTCATGGAACATAGCCTGTGTCCACAATTTCATAATGGTGAGTTACGGAGCAGGTTTTATAAGGGAAATATACAAGTCATATTTCAGCAACAGAAGCCAAAAGTCTCCGGATCTTCTTATCCCACAGAGAAGGACGATGGGGCCAGGCAGTGTTGGATATAATCGAGACCTCCTCATCCTTTTTTTTTTTTTTTTCCATTTTAATAAGATATTGGGAGATAAAGGCTATTGCTGGGGAGACAAGCAAACTATTTTGGGTGTCAAGTAGTTAGGGTTAAAATGCTAAGTGTTTATAGAAGTTATCTTGTAAAATTAGGTGGTAAGTGAATTCCTTCCTGGATGGAGCAAGGTGGATATGAGGAGCCCCCAATACCAAAAGATGAAAATCATGATGATTCCATGCTGCTTAGCATTTTTTCAGTGCCTATGACTTGTCGAACTCTACAGCAAATGCTTTACTTAGCTCATTTAATCCTTAAAAGTTCTGTCTTGAACTTTCTGTTATGCTTCTTTAGATTTTATTTATTTATTTATTTGACAGAGAGAAACACAGCGAGAGAGGGAACACAAGCAGGGGGAGTGGGAGAGGGAGAAGCAAGCTTCCCACCCAGCAGGGAGCCCGATGCGGGGCTTGGTCCCAGGACCCTGGGACCATGGCCTGGGCCGAAGGCAGAAGCTTAACGACTGAGCCACCCAGGCGCCCCTGTTATGCTTCTTTAAATTTGATACATTTGGGTGTGCTATTTCTTGTAAAATCTATTACGATAATTTATATTTTCGAGATAACTATCTGTTTTGGTGAAATAGCCATGTTAGCTAAGTATACAATTATTGCATTTATTAATATAGTCAATACTAGGACACATTTAGTAAAACAATACAACTGCCAACAGTTTCTTACATTTTAAGGAGAGGGCAGCAAAAACAGGTAAATATAGAACATGGTAAGCAATAAGTATTATAAGAAGAAAAATAAAGTTGTTTAAAGAAAAACAGAGAGCGACAGGAATGTAAGTGGCTTGTTTTATATTAAGCAGCTGAAGGAGGCCTCTCTGATAAGATAAAACATGAACAGACACCAGGACAAAGAAAGTTAGTCTGGTTGACATGTAGAGGCTGAACGATCCAGACAGAGCAAACAAAATGCAAAGGCCCTGAGGCTGATAGTGATTGACTGGTTTAAGGAACAGCCAGAACCCTGCATGGCTGGACTGGAGTGAGGGAAAAGGTCAGAGAGGAGAAGGTCAGAGAGGAACAGTTAAATCAGCTGAGAGCCATGTTAAACTTGAGATTTTGCTCTAAATACATATTATTCATACTACTGACGTCCTCACTAACTTTTAATATAGCTTCTATTCATTTGTTTTGTTTTTATATTTTTTCCTTTGATCTGATTTGTAGGGTCCGTTCATTTTAAAGATCTAGAGAGAGAGATAGCTTTAGAATACAGAGCTGGGCTTAATACCTTGGTTTTATTTTTATAAATTTATCACTACCCACATATTCATTATCCTATCAATTTGGCTTTCTTTAGGTCAGTTGGGTTTTGGGTTTTCCTTTTCTTTTGGGGGTTGTAAGATGAGTTAAGTACTTTGCTTCTTCCTTACCTAAGGGTAAACTATTTGATGTTCTTATTTTCTATTATTTATAAAATGTTTGCACTATTTTCTCAAATTACAATAGTAATTTTCATTCTTTCCTTGATTTCATAGGTGGTTTTTGTTTGGTTGGTTTTTTGTTCAGCACAACTAGTGACTCAGTAGTTATTTAGAAGTACTTCTTTCCATGCAGTTTATTCTTCTTTTATCCTGCTTCCTGAATATGGGTTAATCCTGCTTCATACACTCAGAGTCCATTTTTCTTTACTTCAAATTTTTAATAAAATATTATGGTTATGTTACTTGCAAAATATCTATTTCAACTGAAAATATTTGTCTCTACATCTTTATCTTTTACTCTTGTGCCTCAGCACTTTTTCCCATACAGGTTTCAAATTGATTTATTTTTTTCTGTTTACTCATTTTTATGAAGATATATCTACTTAGAGTTACTAAGAGATAACAGAACACAGATGTTTCTATGAATTCCAACACAGGATTATTACAACTGTGTTAAGATTCTACAATCGAGAAGAACTGGCTCTCTTAAACTAGCCAGATCTGGAGGATAATCTTAATCCTAATTTTAATGTATAAACCAAGGCAATAAAACTTTTGTTATTATTCCTAAGAGCAAATAGTTCAAGAGATCTGAGACTACAACTGGTTTAAAACCTGGTGTTGGAAAGATATTTCTTTTGTGTGTGATCATGGACAGGTTCCAAGACATAGTAGTGGCAGAAATAATTTTTTTTTTTTTAGAAATAGTTTAAATTTTTGAGGAACATCAAAATGACTCTGCAACACTTTACATTTTTCAGTGCCTCTGATTTGCCAAACTCTACATTTTTTTTACTTATTTCATTTAATCTCCACAAATACTTTGTAGAAAGGTTCCTATTTCCCATGTACAGATGGGAAAACTAAGGCTTTCGAGCGTCCAATTAGAGAAGAGAAATAACCACATTCTCTCTGATATCCAAGTCTGTTCTCTAATTTACTTGTTAAGAAAAAAAAACATACTAAAAAATACCATATTCCATTTTTTTTAATTAACTTTCTTCCTCTATAAATGGCATCAAATTAGATGTTGTCTGAGGTCCTTCCCTTCTTCATTTGTTCTATGGGCTTAGAAAAGTAAATTACCAGCACTAAATGGATTCTGTTTTATTTTGAAATAAGTGTTAGTTCAAAATAGAACCAAATCACTTAGGAATCATTTCTAAAACAAAGGAACATATAATAGTTAGAATATTGATTGTTACAATAATCATTGATTGGTTGTTATAACAAAGAAACTCAAAATGACAGTGGCTTAAAGGAAGCAGTATTTCATTTCCCTCTCAGGTTATCATCTGGTCAAAAGCAATCCAAACTAGGTATCGTGGATTCCTGGTGTCAGAATTATAGTTTCTTCTATCTTATTATATCACTTTCTGCCACTCAGGGACTCTGTTCAAGCCTAGATATCTGCATTAAAGCCGTTGGGCAGGATTACTGGAAAAGGTGAGGGCACACTTTTCCTTTAAGGTCACAGCATGGACTTTGCACACCTCATACATACATCACAGAAATAATTTAGTTTTATGGGCTAACAGAAGAAGGCTGGAAAATGTAATCTGTACCTGGACACTCAAGTACTTAGCAGAAATATTTTACAACATAATAAAGGAAGACTAGATACTGGGTGACAAACAAAGGAAATGTTTTCTTTTCCATAGTTGAGTCTACATCCAAAATTACCTCTGTATTCTATTTGATTAGGTGGATGAAGCATCACCATAGAAAAACTCAAAGAAGAAACCCGAGATTTGACTATTCAGCACCATTTAATATCATTTTTTAGGAGAAAAAAAATGCTAACTACTCTGCCATGAAAACAAACAAAACAAAACAACTTGAGTCATTAAATTTCTATTCTGGAATTTTCTGAAGTTCTGTGGCTGGTTCTAAATTATGTCTTGGGTAACACAATATATAGGCATCTTGCCTATTTAATCAGCTTATTTGCATATGAATGAAAAGCCTTTTCTATTATTATACTACACCGTTTTACAAATAACTTAAATGCACCTACAGTGTCTTGAAAGGACACAGGTCATTTTGAAGAACAAAATGATCCAGGGATTTAAAGAAAAGTTAATTTTTCCTTCTTGTATATTTTTGTGTTTCACATAAAAGCAATCATGGATTTGAGGAAGGTGAGAGGAGGATGGAAAAATAGATAGGACTGCTGTTCATATCATCTTTAACAAGAAAAAGTGCTTAATTGACAATACCTGTAGAATAGGTTCCTTCCTAAGTGTGTGTGTTTTCAAACACACACACACTCATATACATACATATTAGCATTAGTATTGGCATTAGTAATAGAGCTCCATCTAGCGTTTACAGATATTGTAAATCACAGGTAGATTTGTTTTGATTCTTATTTAATAAATCATTTTAAGTGTAAATGCCTTTAATTGTCTACATTTACTTCCCCACAAGACAGAAAAGTGAAATATTTTAAAAGACTACTTTAAATGACAAAACTTTGATATAGGCATTGGAATATAATAGAATGGATTTATAAATGCCTAATTATAACTAATATATAGAATTAATGCATAATTAAGGTCTTAAAATGATTATTTATTCTCAGGAGAAAATATTTATTAGTTATTAGTTAGATTTTAGAAATCCCTATATTTTTGCTTTATCTCTTACCTTTACTTTGTCTATGGAGGACCCCCCAGTTTCCACTGAAGTTAATTAAGATGGCACTCAAAATGTTAAACACAAAACACCTACAGTAAGATGAAATGTTCAGTACAGTGTCAAAACTAGGTCGCTTAACACAACACAAAATTAGTTTTACTAGTTCTTTTGGTGTTGGGAGGTCTTATTTTGTGCCAGTAAAGTTTTGGCAGACAAAACAAGTCCCACTGAGATAAATCTTCATAATAATTATGTTCAGCTAAAATATTGCAAATTCTAGGGTACAGAATCTCATTTCCTAATATTTCTTTAAATATCCAGAAAAATTATTTTCTTTATGCTAATTTCTATATGTAATTCCATTTACTCACTCATTCATTTACCTAGTCAACAACAATCATTGACATCCTATTATATGCCAAATACTCTATTAAGGTACACTGGAAAGGACTGCTAATCATTGACCTGTATCCATTATCTTGTCCTTCCTTTTAGCAATAAAATCCATCCCATATATCAGGATTTTATTTGGCATCTGACCATCTGACCACCATTTCCTACCCTATCTCATGGCTGAGTATGGCTCTGAGACCGGATTTAAACCAATAGTTGTGAGCACGCATTATCATGTGTATATTGTGTGCAACTTCAGGTCATCTCTAAAACTAAAGCTCCTTTTCCCTTTCTGCAGAATGTAAAGAAGATAGGAGCCACCTTCAACCATGTGGATGAAAATCACAGCCAACGAATGGGCAGAATAAAGCAGTGGGAAAAAAATCTTGTATCTCTTAATGATTTAAAGCTCTTAAAGCCAACTGGACTATATCATACAAGAGAAACAAATCCCTGTATTATTCATGCAATTATACCTTTGGATCCCATGTCTTGTTCTTAGAATGGGTTTGTTTGTACCTTAATAAAGGTAAGTATACAAGATGAATGAAACATGGTTCTTGACCTAATGAATGCCCCAGAAAAATAGACAACTGTATGTCATACAGAATCATCATAATAATGAATGTCTATAGGAAAGATGTGGTCACCCTGAAAATTCTGCCTTGAGAGATTAGGGAAGGCTTCAGATGGGTTACATTATTTAAGATTGATCTTGAAATAGTAGTTTAAGATCATCACATGAAGAAATAAGCAAAAGATAGGCAGAAGGGACTCTATAGATCAAAGGACCACCAGTAACAAAGGCCTGGGGAAGACTGTCCAGAATAAATGAGGCATTTGGGAGATAGCAAATTACAAATGAATAAGAGAAAGAAACCAGTGGCTGATATGATCCTGGAGAAAGAAATATGGTAGGTTTGTACTAGCCTATGAAGAGTTTTATTGTCATTAAAATAAATTAATATTTTACTCTATAGACAATGAATTTTCAGCAAAGAAATGATGTGAGCATGCAATTTATGAAACCACACAGGACTGTTATGTTCAACATGGTATCAGTGATGGTCCAAGAGTCTCTTTGGTTTCTTATTATATCTGATTTTCCTGTATAATGAGAAATTTTCCCTGGCATGGAAGATTCTCCCTTCATTCAAATTAAAATATAAGCAGCCACTTGACTAGGAAGGGACAACACAAAGAGACAAAAGGCATCCTTCTCTCAAAGATGTAATTAGTCCACCATTTACATTCCCCATAGTAGTAAACATGGACAGTAATTGGAGAACTCTAGTGCTGATATTTCTTCTGCCTTGGCCCACAGCAGTCAGTGCAGCTGAAATGCTGGAATAACTGAATGTAGTATTGCCTTTCACAATTTCAGGGTCATCAGCAATTAATATTTTGAATATATTTGCATATGCTTTGCTCCTCTGTATAAACATCAGCAGAAAAACACAGATAGAAGCAAACTTACTAAAACAATGCTAAAAATTACTAATCACCTCATAGTTTCAGCCACACACACAGAGAAATTCTGTGGCAGGATGTTCAGGAAATGATTACTAAATCCTTTTTCCACCGAACAGCATTAAGTGTTCAAAGAGGAATGTTTCTATTCTATTTTGTCTTCATATTTTTCACATCATAATCGTGCATTCTCATTTAATGTCAACCAAGAGAATCCTGAGTGTCAGGGTTTGTGGGGTAGTTATGCTTCTCCAAATTGGAAAACTGAGTCTGCAACAAGAGGGAATTTTTTTTTCCCCCAGAGGGAATTTAATAATACATGGAAGTAATGATTGTCAATCAGTGAGAAACTGAAATAAATCAGAGATAAAGCCTGATGATATAAGTTCATCAAATCAATGAGTTCTCACAGTTGGGAATTTAATTGACTATTAGGCCAACTTTTTCAAAACTGTCACACTATCAAAGATAATATCAGGCACAGCAAAGCTGTACATGAAGGCCAGACTGCAATCTCAGACACGGTAATTGGCAAATAGTGCAGACCAGCTGTCTATGCATTCTTGGTATGTTTCTGCTGCTTTGTGGTATAACTTTACAATCTCAGAAAGGTCTAGCCATCCTATAGATCACAGAGTTTTTGAAGGTGTGTCTCTATCTCCTCAGACAAAACTTCTGAAAATAGAGAGAGACATTTGGGAATGCACACGAATATTTTGGCTAAGATTTAACATTCCCAAAACAATCAGACATTTTGTTCTCATTTGGAGACAGTTTAAAGTTACAGACATAAGATTAATTTAAGCAGAGAAAATACAAATGGTTCAACATTTGCTCTTCATTCCCTAGAGGGTGATTTCCAGTGCATGATTTGGAAATAGAATATTATTCATATTTGGGATATAAGTTCAGTACACATAATTTCAAAATCCTTTTGGATTAAATTAGTCTCATATTGCTAGAAATAATAGATATGAATAAAATCACTTGCTGAACAAGAAGTCACTTGGCTATCCTGAATAGGATGCCCATTGAGAATCATTTCATTTCATTTCAAGGAGCAAGATCAACACTTTTGCCTGAATCCAAACATAGCCTTATCCATATTATTACAACTTTCCAATTTTATGCTAAAACAGATTGACTCAACATTTACAATAAAACATGTATGCTGTTTTGTGAGGCATAAGTAGAATATAATATTTACGAAATAATATCAGAAATAATATTGCCAAGGTTGCCAAATGTTGTACTTTTCACATGGAGTCAAGATACCAGTTTGAATACATATTCCTTCCTATAATAGGTAATCATCATCCCTCTCACATAGTGGGGTTTTTTTATTGTCCCTACCCCAGAAGCCCCTAAAGAGTTTAATGCCTACTTGTAGAGAAGAGTCAGCTCCCACAGTTACTTGTGAGCATGGTAGGTTTCTATGTGAAGATATAAGAGCAGGTAGCCCATGCCATTGCAAAAATGTGGGAGTTCTCATGAGCAAACTGATTTATCCACAGTTGTATAAGTCTAACTTGTCTGTTGAAGACACAGATAACAAGACTGTGTCTGTAACTACATGAATAAAAATGGGAATAGACAAAAACATTAATTTTTTTAAAGAAGAAAGCAAAAAGGTAATTAAAAATTTTAATATAAATACTTGTTAGGCACTTAAAGAAATTGCAACTCTAAATTGACAGGAGAATTTTAAAGGACTGCACAAAAGGACCCCAGAACAAGAACAGAATGGAATATAGAACTATGCAGTGTAAAATTTAGCAACAACTACGTCCAAAACTAGAGTTTGAATACAGCTATCCATGCCCTGCTAATGTTTTTTTTTTTTAATAATAACGATACCCCTGCATTAGATTTTGCTCTCTACTAAACATTTCCCATATATATTCAAGTATCACAATAAACTTTTTTATACTAGAATCACCTCATTTTGTAGATGAGGAAGCTGACTCCCAGAACTTCTAATTTAGTTCAATAAGGTTTCCTGATGTATTCCTTTTCTACTGAGGTATAACAAACTACCACAAATTTAGTGTCTTAAAACAACATCTGTTTATTAGCTCAAACATCTGTAGGTCATAAGCCTGGCAGGCTATCGTTGAATTCTTTCTGGTCTCAAGATATCAGCTAGTCTTCGGCTCTTATCAGAAAGCTCTGTTGGAGAATTCACTTCCAAGTTTATTAAAATATTTGGCAGAATTCAGTTCCTCATAGTTATAGAGTAAGATGCTTGTTCCCTTGCTGTCTGTGAGCATGGGGCTGCTCTCAGCTGCTAACATTCATTGGCATGTGGCCTCCACCATTTTCAAAGCCAACAATGGCACGATGAAAACTTCTCATGCCTCAAATCTTTCTGACTTCTTCTTTTGCCACTAGCAAGAGAAACTCTCTGCTTTGAAAGGGTGAAACGATGGGGTCAAGCCTAGAAAGACAATCTTTGTATTTTAAGATTAACTGAAGTGAGATTATAATTACCTCTGCAAAATCCTTTCATAGTAGTACTTAGATTTCTGTTTGAATAACCAATAGATAGGAGTCTAGCAGGTGCCATCTTTAGAAATCTGCCTACCACACTTGGCCTTGCAGGGAGTAGAATCAGAGTTAGAATTCAGGATACTGATTAGAAATCAAAACCATACTGGTTAAAATTAACTTGTTAATTTATACTAAATTAATCTGTAACTAATCTTCAACTGTCTTATAGGTATATTACTTTCACATCATTTTGAAGTTATTGTGGCATTCAAGAAGACCAAGCGCAAGATGCGTTGTTTTGAGAGCAGAGAGCAGAGAATATACTCAAAAAGCCATAAACTCAGGAAAGAATACAAGGATCTGATTAGCGGCAGCAGAGAATAAAAGGCAAGACCTAGTAGACCTTTGTCCACTGTCCCAACATAGGAAGGCCCTATCTCTATTTTTCCACCTCTCTCTCTACCTACTATCTTATAATTCATGGCATCTCCATTATAAAAGCACATATTTTGAAGTCGAAGCTCATTTAAGGAAGGAACAGTTCACCCTGTATCCTTTATACCTGGCATAGTTTCTAGCACATATTAAATGCTATCAGAAAACTAGCACATAGTAGATGCTTAGAAAGACTGAGTTGAATTATATTGTTGAATTAATTAGGAATGAAACAGTATCAGTGCAAAACAAATACAGTTGACCCTTGAACAATGTGGGGGTTGAGTACCGACCCATGCAGTTAAATATCTACATATAAGTCGACTTTACCCAAACTTAACTACTAATAGCCTACAGTTGACCAGAAGCCTTATCAATAACATAAACAGCTGCTTAGCACATATTATTGTGTTATATGTATATATTATATACTGTATTCTTACTGTATTCTTACATACTGTATTCTTACAATAAAATAAGCTAGAGAAAAGAAAATGTTAAGAATATCATAAGGAAAAGAAAATCCATTTACAATACTGTACTGTATTTATTGGAAAAATTCCACATATAAGTGGACCCACACATTTTAAACCCATGTTTTTCAAGTGTCAAATGCACTCTGAAAATAATTGCTAAAACAAACAAAAATCAGAATCAATCCATTATATAAAAACAGTGCTGTGTACCTAATATTTGGTAGCAATATAAGTGGATATGAATAAAAGTTTAATTCACATAAGTAGATATGAATAAATGTTTAATTTCTCCTGTAAATGTTTCTGGATTCAGCCATCTTTTTCTTTTTTTTTTTTTTTTCAAGTGGGCTCCACAGGAGCCCAACACAGGGCTTGAACTCATAACCCTGAGATTAAGACCCGACCTAAGGGTCAGATGCTTACCCGACTGAGCTACTCAGGCACCCCAGGCTTAGTCATCTTTAGTCAAAACACAGTAACTTGGGTTTCTCCAAATGGAAGAAGTGCCCATGTGTAATGGCATTTTCTCCCTCATCCTATGTGGGTCAGGAATCCCAGGGAAAGGATAGAAATGATACAAAATATACACAAATCCAGGTATGGAAAAAAGTAAAACTTTATAGAACCCAGTTTCTATGTTAAATTTTAACTTCTGTTATACATCATTTATTAGGCATTTCAGTTAGGAAAAAAAAGTCCTATTTTCCTATTTGAGACTTTTCTCCTGCTCACATTTTTTGCCCTGGATATGGCATTTGGTTCAAAGGAAGCTCATGGTAAGGGAGACAAGGAGACAACTCACCTGGTCCTTGAGAATGGTTACCTTATGCTTCTGAGCCTCCTCTATGGTATGATTCTAACAAGGACCCTGCATGTCCCTTGACCTTCTCTCTGTCTCTCTGCTTCTCTCTCTCTCTCTCTCTCTCTCTCTCTCTTTCTCTGTCTCTCTCTTAGTGAAATTCTGTGTATAACTAAGGAAGGCTGCTTCCAAGTTATTATTCCCATATTTGGGCCTAATATTTATTCTCTAAAACTTGTGTATGTACCTATAGATGAAGAGTTTTATTCAGTGTGGAAAGTCTTGGCAGCAAGTTCAAAACAAATGCTATCTAATCTAATACTCTTCCACACAAGTTACTCTGCATTTAACTTTAATTTAGGTGCAAGTTTTCTTTCTTTTTTTATTTTTATTTTTAAATTAAGAGCCTGTACCAGGTAACATTGTTCTGTTCCTTAATATTCCCATCCCAATCCTTCACCCTCATTTTTGTGCAGAGTTGAATCATATTGTTGAATTACAACTGCTAAAATATATGTCTCTCCATTGCCTTTCAGTATTCTACCCTGATGTAAAGTAAAGAAGAATAAAGCCTACTTGCCTAGAATATCTGTGAGTAACTAGTTGCCTGAGAGAATCCTTGAGTAGCTACAAGTAGTCAAAAATATTCATTCTAGTTTTCAAGCAAAGTCCCTCTAAGTTATATATCTAAAGTTTTGTAGTATAGGCTTATTGAGCAGTGGAGGTCAAGGCAGTGAAAGGAACTCAGGGATTATTTTCCTTGATTTCAGTTCCTGTGATCTTGGTTCATATTGCATTGACTAAACTTGAGTCAAGTCAAATTGAATTGCCATAGACATGTGCCCCTAAATTCTGCCTCTCTTCATTAGGCCAAGACCTTTGTTGGCTCTGCCAGTAACTAAAAGCACTTAAGCAGAAACACAAATGGATTGAGGGATAGGGGTGGACAGAAGGTCTATCGTTAAGCCCACCCTAGTTGTCTATGTGCTAAAATCTGTCTGACCCATTTTCTTCTGTGAAAAATAATTAAACACAATATTTATTCCCAGCAAGTGTCAGGTAGAGCTGGGCAAGTATTTGAAGCTTTTCCTGCATATCTCTTCAAGCACGCTTGCCTTAAAATGGACCTCTCATGTTGATCATCCGTCACTCTGAAACTAAAGCTGCCAATCAAGGCGTGACATTTGGGGTGTCAAATTAGAAGATTTTCATATGTTCAAATGGGGATAAGGTTGGAGCTGCCAAAATTGTACTCACTTGGTGACCTAAATATCTAAGAAAGAAAAAACCAATGCCATTAAAAATTGTGTCATCCCTTCTCCATGAGTCAGTAATGAAAGCCTGCCGGCCAGCAGTCCATCAGGTTCATTCTGTTTAATCATTGGAAATTTTGTGCACTACATCTGTGGAGCCTAAATGGAAAAAGTTGCCACCACAATTGCATTGTCCTCCTCCCAATAAATCAATGTAGACAAAGTAGGGAGAAAGAAGGCTGCCTGACAGCTTCCCCTCAGAATGCCAATCATAAATTAGCACTCACAGAGAACATATCACACAAGACTGTCTTTTCAGGGCCTCTGAGTTAAATGATGAAAGGAGATACTTTAGTTTAAATAGGTTGCAATTCCAGATATCTCAGACATGGGTTTCATAAAGGCAAAGAGAACCACCCAGTGAGAAAGTTCACCCTATCTCTAGAGGTAAAGCTGTCTACTTTCTCTTGGTTTTTGACCCTTGGGATGGTTAAGAGGCAATAAGTTTTATAACTACAACTAGACAGACCCTGATCTCTTTCACTGATAGCGTGTCTTAAGACTCTCCCCATAATGTTAGGCAAGTTCATTGTTTTCTCATATTTTGAGAGAAGGCGCCATCGGGTAAAATATGATTTTCAACTTGATGGCAGCATGCTCCAGCAACTTAGGTGATATTGGATTCTTGCATAAGTTCACTTCATAAAGCCAGGAAAAAAAATGCTGCTTTTGACAGCAGAGGAAAGCAAGTTTCCTTCCTAAATCATTAGGTTAGAAATATACTTGTTCAAAACATATGTTGCATTCTATGTGTCTTGGATTTGGCATATGGAGTTTAGAAGAATTAGATTGAGACCATATTTTAAAGAAAAAAAACTGTATGTAATTAAAATCAAATTTTATAAAATCACTATTAATCTGATAAATATATAAAAACATCAGGTTTCTTTTCTTACTTCTTCAATACTTATAGAGTTCTAAGTATCTTGGTCTTTATATTCTCTTAATAAAATGTGATAGTCTATTTTTTCTTTGAAAGAATAAAAACAGTATGACACAGAATGTGGTATGGCAGGATCCCTAACCTTGCAAATTTGAACCCTGGGAATTGTATTTTTATGCTCAAAAGGCTCAATTTATATCATGTCATTACTAGGGTTAAGAATATTTTCCTACATTTCAGGGCGCCTGGGTGGCTCAGTTGGTTAAACGACTGCCTTCAGCTCAGGTCATGATCCTGGAGTCCTGGGATCGAGTCCCACATTGGGCTCCCTGCTCAGCAGGGAGTCTGCTTCTCCCTCTGACCCTCTTCCCTCTCATGCTTTCTATCTCTCATTCTCTCTCTCTCTCAAATAAATAAAATCTTTAAAAAAAAGAATATTTTCCTACATTTCAGTAATCTGTTCTATGAACATATACAAATGGTCCCCTAAAAAGGAAAAAGGAAAAAAAAAACTTAAAGTAATAAGAGACTGAGAACTCATGAAGTTCACCTTGAATCTAAAGTGGGAATATTCTTCAGACAGCCCTAACAATGGTGTTTGGGCCTCTGCTTGCACATTTCCAGTGAAAAAGTGTGCATTCATTACATCAAAAGGTTGCTATTTTATCACTGGATAATTAGAGACATTAAAAATATCTTTCCTTTTATTGAGGAAAATATAAATAAAAATAAGTAAAATTCTGTCTGTACTTTCAGTGTGTCAATTAGGAGCTCTGGGGTTTATGCTTTCATCCACCATGCTACATATCTTCCCTGTTGAAATTAATCTCCAGAATGAAATAATTCTCTTCGGTGTGGGTTAACCAATGCAAATAAATAGGGACTGCTAGCTCATTCAATCTGAAATGCAAACTTTATTCAAATAATAACTTTATTCTGGATTTATTCTGGTTCAGGAAAGAAATAGATATCACTCTCAAGTAGGTCATGGAGGAGGGTTTATTTAAGGGACTGTTACAAAATATGGGCAGAGTTATGGATAACCAAGAAGAATAGGCGAAGAACTTGGGTCTTGCAGCAGGGAAGACCTCTTACCTCCCTTAGGCATGAAGGGGCAAAAGGAAGAAGTGATTCCTGTCACCCAGTGGACATAATTATTGTTATGGGAGAGGACTGCTTGGCAGGAGCTGTAGCCTTTGGTAGAAACCAAAGTGGCCCAGCTGGAGGGAGTTAAGAAATTAAATGCCTTCTTCATGCTATCTCCCTGTCTTTTGAACCACCGATTAGGCAAATACAACCAACGGCCAGAAGCAGAATGCTCACTGATGCAGGCCATAAGGATCAGCCTTGCTGGGCACAGATCAAGACTGAGAAATATGGAAAGCACCAGGTGTTGTATGGAAGTGTTGAATCAGTATATTGTACATCTGAAACTAATATTACACTGTATGTTAACTAACTGGAATTGAAACAAAAACTTACAAAAAAGTACAAATAAAATATTAGCACATCGTGTACCAGAAATTATGCCAGATTACTCTATTAACCTCACAGACCACCAAAAAAGATGAAAAGTTAATATAACAGCAAACATAAAAGGGATTCTTATTTTAACAGTCATAAGGGAAAAAGTCTATGGAATCACAAAAGCAGATGTGACCACTGACACTGTGGATCTGATCTCATCGGTTTTTGAACTTGTAAATCACTTAAAATATCTGGCTTCTTTTACATGAAATATTGCTAAACCAATCTTTTCACTTCTAATACGTATAAAGTTGATTTTCTAAATTTAAATTCAAAATTTTATTTTTTGTAAACCAAGTTGGTTTCAACCCACTCTTTTAACATTCTCTTAACCCTCTTTATTCCTTACATTACCCCTATCCTCATGACTACACAACACACATATGCATGTATGGATATGCATGTATAATTAATCTCCACAAAGAAGATCATTTTATTCCTACATGTCTTTTATGATAGCCTATTCTACTTTGTTTTAACCCTAAACCAAATCATCCTTCAGCCTTCTGTTTACAAACTCAATATTGAAGTTTTCCTTCTTCAATTATCATATCGCTGTTGTCCATTTCTCTAATCTTACCCTACTTCACTAATACCTGGAATTCTAGCTTATATTACAAGTTCTCGACTGCTGAGTTCTTAAATAATAGCTCTTAGGTAACTGCGATCTCTAATCCATAACTCGCTTTTGCCAAACTGGATTTATCTGCCCCAATATTTCAGAAACGAAGTTTTTATTTCATTCTCCATCTCCTATGAGGCATGTTTCCTGAAAGGCAAAAGAATTCATGTTCTTGAAAATCACACAATCCATGAGGCTGTTTCTTCAATATCTTAGTACAGGACCCAGCACAATTTCTGGCCTATAGTAAAGTTTGACATATATCTGCTGAAATGACTAAAATGCTGCCAAACATCTCAGTATCAGCCCTTGAGCTCCTGATTGCTCTCAAGCACTTGCCACTCAAACCATACTAATCTTAGAACCATTTTTATTTCCTTCTGTACTGAGGATAATTGACTCAACATGGACACTGGCCATTGATGTTTTTACCTCACTTGGCCTTTTCTATGAGTCCACTCTGTCAAATTCTGACCTACATTTGGATGTGCTTGTACCTGAAGCCATTCCCTGAATAACAGTGTCCATCCTGAATACTTTTTTTCAAGCCTCCCATTTCACCCAAACTTCTACTCCTATCTACAGTTCTTTGGCTTGGTCATTCCCAGCTTGAAACTCTTCCATTACCTATCTGGTTATTTCAAATCCCATTGAAATGTGTTGGTTGTTTTCATTAAATATTTAATAGCTAAGAGATTTTATTTTTCTTAATTTTTTTGTTAGGTTAATCACCATACATTACATCATTAGTTTTTGATGTAGCGTTCCATGATTCATTGTTTGTGCATAACACCCAGTGCTCCACGCAGAATGTGCCCTCTTTAATACCCATCACCAGGCTAACCCATCCCACCACGTTCCTCTCCTCTAGAACCCTCAGTTTGTTTTTCAGAGTCCATCGTCTCTCATGGTTCGTCTCCCCCTCTGACTTACTCCACTTCATTCTTCCCCTCCTGCTATCTTCTTTTTCCTTTTTTTTTTAAAGATTTTATGTATTTATTTGACAGAGAGAGACACAGCGAGAGAAGGAACACAAGCAGGGAGAGCGGGAGAGGGTGAAGTAGGCTTCCCGCGGAGCAGAGAGCCCCTTGCGGGGCTTGATCCCAGGACCCTGGGATCATGACCTGAGCCAAAGGCAGGCGCTTAACGACTGAGCCACCCAGGTGCCCCTCTTTTTTTTTTTTTTTTTTTACATATGTTGCATTATTTGTTTCAGAAGTATAGATCTGTGATCCAACAGTCTTGCACAATTCACAGCGCTCACCATAGCACATACCCTCCCCAATGTCTATCACCCAGCCACCCCATCCCTCCCACCCCCCACCACTCCAGCAACACTCAGTTTGTTTCCTGAGATTAAGAATTCCTCATATCAGTGAGGTCAGATGATACATGTCTTTCTCTGATTGACTTATTTCACTCAACATAACACTCTCCAGTTCCATCCACGTCGTTGCAAATGGCAAGCTCTCATTCCTTTTGATGGCTGCATAATATTCCATTGTGTATATATACCACATCTTCTTTATCCATTCATCTGTCGATGGACATCTTGGCTCTTTCCACAGTTTGGCTATTGTGGACATTGCTGCTATAAACACTGGGGTGCACGTACCCCTTCGGATTCCTACATTTGCAATAGCTAAGAGACTTTAAATATATTTCTAAGGCATAACAAAGAACAATAAGATCAACATCACCAATACCTTCTGGAGGTTCCTTTGTGCAAACTCTGTGCTTGTCTTCTCCTAACCCCACCAACCACACCACCTATGGTAACCATGATCTTGAATTTTGTGATTTTCCTTTTCTCAATTTCTTCACACACACACACACACACACAAACACACACCAGTGTGTATTTTAAACTTTGTATAAATGGAATCATATCGTGTACAAACTTCAGCAACCTGCTTTTAATGATGAATATTATCTTCATCAGCTTTATCTAAGGCCATGCATGTAGCTGTAATTCCTTTATTTTCTTTGCTATATATACCAAAATGCATCCTAACATTTGTTGTTATTCCCTGAATTAGCTTTGTGTCTGTCACTTTTCTAGTTTTTATCCCTGATAGCGATAAAAGGATTGTCTAGGATAAGGCCAAGTCAGGCTTTATACATCATTCAATTTTGTGTGAGTGAAGAGAATAAAAATCTAAACAAAGCTTAACACAATCACTAGGCAAGTTGATCAGATGCAGACCCATCATAGACGCTGGCATGTTCTGAAGTCACTTTCCCCTCTCTAAATGGAAATGCCTGAGAGGGCTAACAGGTCAAATTTCTGACTCAAATTGCCTGGGTTCTAGCTGTAATCTTAATCTCTTTCTTTTTTTTTTTGTTCTCTGTAAAATGAAACTAAAATGGGTTATACCTTTAAAAAAGTATTATTCTTGGATCAAATAATTTATGTGAAATACTTAGCACCAGAGGTAATATTATGAAAAAAAGTATGCATCTAGTCCCTTAAAGAGCTCCCTGCAATGTGCTCCAATGGTTATGATTTGGGAGAAATTTTTTTTTAATAAAGTTTCCCTATAGTTAATGAAGACCAATGATGTTTCACACTGAGTCTTCTCATTCATTATACTTCCCTTTTCTTATGATAAGTATTACAGTAACGACTACTATTTGGGAGATTTTGATAGAAGGGAGTTGAAAGTATCAATTAATGTGTCTGGTTTTCGTGGGATATATGTTTGTGGTATGTAGTCATTTTCTGTGTAGTGATATTACTAGTCACAGAAGTCATGGTAGATATGTTAGTCATGGAAATGTGGAAAGAGCTTCCAGGAAAACTCTTGGTTGCTAACTCTGAAATCTAACCCAGCAATTTGACCTGAAGAAGCAGGGCCAGAGGTTGAGTCCCAACATGGAAAATATTCTCTGGCATCTGCAACAGAAATGTGTGGAGGGTGGAGGAAAAATGAGAATTGAAATGTACGAGCCAGAAGCAAATCAGTGAATAATTTTTCCAATGAAAAAACATGTACAATAGTAAGCAGAGAACTCAATTTTTAGATTCTAAGTCAAAATGGATTTTTTTCTCCTGTCCAAAATACACTTGATAAAGCAGGACATGAAATTATAAATTGACTGTACAATAAAACAATTTCTGCATGTGTTATATAAAATCAGTAGAAATTACTCAAGAAATGAGAAGTGAATTACAATTTTTTTAGATCAATCTGAAAGTAGGGATTTATTAAGTGGAAGATACATTTGAATAAAGTAATATAGTCTTGAATTATTTGGTAGTCTAATTAATGATTTTTCACATTGGAGAAGATTTAACATTTTTACTGATTTGACACAAAATACTGACAATGACAAAGATCACATATTCATTATAAACCCCTGGAATGAGGAGATGTGGATGACAAATTGTTTAATGAGGACTGTCAATTCAAAGTATTGAATGAATCATTGCAAAAGAATACCTAAAATACTCTAAAATCTTAAAATAATATATGAAAGAAACTTAAAAAACGTTTTCCCAAATTTGACAATCCAAAAAGTACATGGCATTACTGCAGAAAAAGTGTGAGACTGAATCTTTTCCAAACTATGTCAAAAAAAAACCCAAAAAACCCAAAAACTAAACAAAACTACCAACATGGTAGAGTAACTGAGTTGTCTTTCTATTTAAGACAGAGAGACACACGCCTGCATGCACATCTGCGGGGGTGGGGATAAGGAGAGGGAGAGACATAGACCCCTGCTGAGCTGAGTGGGGAGCCCCACACTGGGAGGCTCAGTCCCACCACTGGAGACCATGACCTGAGCCAAATCAAGAGTTGGTTGCTCAACCAACTGAGCCACCCAGGCGCCCCTTGATAAAACATTCTTATGTGAAGAGATGTTCAAAAAACGTAACCATAAAAATAGAATTTTAAAGATATTTTATTAAATGTATTATTATTTTCTGGATTAGGCAACTTTTGTATAGTTCAGTTTTTAAAATTGTGTAACTGGTAATGATTTACTTTCATGTTCTAAGTAAATATTCACTTTCATACTTTTGTCTGTATTTGTTGTTTTATTTCTTTCTGTTATATGAAGCTTTTGGCTTCAACATAATCTGAATTTGCACCAGTCACATTGTAACTGCTTGACAAATATTAGTACTCATGGCTAATATATTATATACATACATAATATAATATATATATTACTGTATATAATACAAATAAATAGATGACTATACATTTGTTTAATGAAATGTTAATGAAAAAAATTCTGCACATTTTTGTAAGTACCCATTTTTAGTTTGGTAGTCTCAGCTTATGTTCATTATTCAGAGATTTTTTTTTCAGTTTGCATTTGGATTATTAGCATTACATAAGATTAGACTGAGCAACAAAAATAAAAGCATAGATGATTTTTAATCTAGGCAGCTAGAATGAAAGTAGATAGTTAAAAAAAAGTCAGTAAAGTCCCCATAAAACACTGCTTTGCCCAAGATGATAATTACTTGTATGTATACCTGTATGTATGCATACATATATAAAATTAAAAGAGATTTCTTCAAGAGACTTGAAGTAGGAACGTAATATATAAGAATTTGAATTATAAACAAGAGAATATACTTTCCAAATATGAATGCATTCATGGATATACAGTATAATAATTTATGACTGAAATCTAATAAGCTTGCACAACTATCAAGGTATTCTACAAGTTTCTGAGTTATGAGTGGAGATAAAGTTTATATTAGAACTCTATCACTTGGAATTCTTCTACTCTATGTTACAAGAAAAAAATAATGTTTGCCCCACTGTGTTGAACATATTGTCTTGAAAAGAATTGGTATCAATTTTTGAAGCTTCAAGAATGAAGCATAAAATAAAAATACAGCTTGTCAGGAAAACATAGTGTAGCTGTTTGTGATACTGCATAGAAAGAGTTTTTGCAGATGACAGTTCAATCTAGTAAAAACAATGGCATTTGAAAAGTATTAGATGTATTATCTATTTTACATAAAATAGATTTTACATGAATATACACACAGCATGGGTACACATGTAATTTAACACTCCAAGAGTTAAATCTGTTGCCATTACTCACAATGGAAATTATGAAAAGCAATTTTGTGGTGGCTTTAAAAATATTTTAAAATGACTATATGACAGTATGTCATGTTGTTTTATATATCACAAATATAGTCATTTGACACAGCATGAAACAAAATGTTATTGCTGGGTCTACTACAATACAGTATCATTTGTTCAAAGTCCTTCAAACAAGTAGTGATTTAAAGGAAAGAATTATAAACTCCAAAGTCAAAAGGTCTGACTTTGAACCCCGAGCCTGCCCTTAAAGCTGTGTGATTTTAAGTAAGTGGACTGACTTCTCTGTACCACTTTCTTTTGCTATAAAATTGTCAATAACATTTGTCTTTAAGTTGTAGTTTGAAGATTAAATCAAATATGAAAAGGCACATTATAGGCTACATACTCTCACCCTTGATGAAATTTCAGGTTCACTGTCCCTTCCACATAACCTCATGGGGAAAAAAAAATTATTAGTAATCAAAGCAATAATAGCAGTCTTAGAGAGGCACCATTTATGTCTAATATAAGTTATAGAGGTTTGGGTTCCCCCCCCCATAGAAGAAACAAATGTTAAAATCTCCTTTTAATATTTTTGGGATTTTAGGAATCTAGAGAAAATTACCAAGGAGGCCATTGTGTCTATAACAATCTAATTTAAGACACTGACAAATGGAATTTATATATATTTATATGTGTGTGTATTTGTGTATATATATATATATCAAATTTTCCTTATTAGTGTAGAAACGAGAAGCCAGCTATAGAGTCTATTTTCTGGAATCAATTCACTATACATATACTTCAAAACATTTCAGCAGTAGTAGATATTTTACAAGTAATTTGGAATCCTAGTGTTTCCATATATCAATACAAAATTGCTGGGACTTAAAAGTTTCTTTCCCTCCATCTAGGTACATGAGTGTGTTTGTCCCAGCTCAAAATAGATTAATGATAATTAAGAAAAAAACAAACCAAGCAAAAGCACATTGTGATTTACTTAAGAAAGAGCTATTCCTTCTACTCATAAATGCGAGAAGAACAACCAGTGAAGAAAATCCATGAACCACACATACTAAAAGCCCTAGACAATTTATATTAATCATAACAGGAGTAAAAACGTGAATGAAAACCTGACCAGAAGTAAAATCCGTAGGAGTTCTGATTTACCACAAACCAAGCATCTCAATATCTTAAGGAAGAATATACTTAAATATATTGTTGAAAGAAGTGAGCAAATACAGGTTAGAAAAAGATGTGTCTTCATAGTCACAGAAAAGAAACTCTAGGTAGCAAAATTTTCATAAAACACTTTCTTCTTAGTGTTTCTAAATGAGGAAAAGGAGCTATCTTGAATGTACAAAAAATTATATTCAATTGTGGTCAAATGCCTTATCAGAATTTTTAAATAAAAATATAATATGGGTACTGTTTCCCTGTGTCTCATTCTTTCCTTCTGAAATAAACTTGCAGAAAACAATTCAAATTAAATGGCACTAACCATGTCCCAGGAATATATGACAATCATATTGTACGTGCTATTTCTTTGGTCTTCCCAAGAATTCTGTGAGATATCAATTTTCCATTTTCTGATTTAGAAAAACAATGTATAGAAAAAAAACAAGAAACTTGCATAAAGTTAACTTTATAAAATGAGAACCATTTGCTTCTCCATTGTCTGAAAGTTTGTACATCATTGGCATTTCTTTAAACATTTGGTGGAATTCACCAATGAAACTAACAGGACTTAGCTGTTTCAAATATTCAATTCCTTTTTAATAGATTATATGTGTAGCTTTTTGCCAGGTTTGATAGTTATGTTTTCCAAAGAATCACTCTGTTTAGTAAAATTGTAAATGTATCAGCATTAAATTGTTCATAATATTTCTCTATCATTTTTAATGTCCATAGGATCTTTACTGATAGCCTCTTTATTCTAGTTACCTGTTTGTTTGTGTTTTCTCTCTTTTTTCTTGATTAATCTTGCTGATGATAAAGACTGTCAGCATTTTTCATCTTTTTGTATAATCAAATTTGGGCTTTGTTACTTTTGTCTATTTTTTTAATTTTATATTTCATTTATTTCTAATCTTATCCTTACTATATCTTTTCGTCTATTTAATTTGGATTTAATTTGCTCTTCATTTTTTGGCTCCAGATCACCTTTTTATTTCTTGAGTATATGTATTTAAATTTTTGAATTTCTCTTTCTACACTGCTTTAGCTACATCACGTAAATTGAGATACATTGTTTTACCAATTTTAGAATTATTTTCTAATTTTTCTTGCAAATTATTCTTTGACCCATGAGCTACTTTGAAATATGTTGTTTAATTTCAAAATATTGGGGGATTTTTTTAAGATATCTTATTTCCTTGATTTCTAATTGAATTGTGTTCAAAACACATTCTACAAAATTTTGTTTTGAAATATATTGAGACTTAGTGAGTCTTATATAATACTGAGACCAAATATATAATCTATCTTGGTTTCAATTCCCTATATGTACTTGTAAACAATGTATATTTTTCAGCTGTTGGGTTTATTTGAAATGATCCATTAATTGGGTCTCACTCATGAAGGATATCTTCATTGGATACAGAAATCTAGGTTATCACTGTCTCTATCTTTCTCTCTTTCCTCCTCCTTTTGGACTTCCATGATGAAGTTTCTTTGTCTCCTGGCTTCAATCATTGTTAGTGAGAATTCAGCCATCGTTCTTATAGTTGTGCCCAGTACATAATGAGTCTTTCTTTTTATTTTCCTGGTTTCTTAGTCCGTTTCTCACAGGCTCTCTGCTTTTTAGTACCCTGCCAGCAAATCTCAGTTTTCTCAGCACCCCCTAAACTCCCTTTCCACTCAAAGCCTCCAACTCCCTACACTGTTTAGGGAAGTGTCCCACAAAAAAATAAAATGGGTAAAACATTATGCTCACCTCATGTGTTTTCTTTCTTTCACAATCTGTCCTGCCTGTTATCTAATGCTCAAAGACCACTGCTCAGTTATCTTGTCCGATTTTATAGTTGTTAAGTAAGGGAAGGTAGGTAAGTCTGATACCATCTTCCCTTTTGTGATCATGGAAATCATATTTTAATAGGGAAAGAGACAATAAGATCATTTATTTTAAAATATCTATGTTAGATACTAAGCACTAAGGATAATATAAATCAGAAACATGGTTAGGATGGCATATGTATGAAGGGGGAGGGAGGAAGGTGGGAGGGTGGTAAAGAAGTATTTGCTATTTATAAAACTAAACTAAAGAAAGTGAATGTGAAAATACATTAGCAGAGAACTAAGAGACAATCAGACGTTGGTGGGAAAGACCTTCTAGACAAAGGAGTAGCCAGTGCAAAGAACATGTGGCAGTATTGCTAGAAAAACAAGGTAGCCAGCAAAATTGGAGGAAAATAGTAAGGGGAAGAGTGCTAGGAGATGAATTTAGAGATTTGAATAAGGATTAGATTAGATAGCATTTTATGGATCATTTAAAAGACTATTGCTTTCTTTGAGTGAAAAAGAAGGCCAGCAGAGGGCCTTGAGCAGAGATAGTTTACTATGCCTGGTTTTATGTGCCACAAATAGTCCTTGTGAACCAGATTTAGGATTCTAAAATAGACTTGAGTCCTAGGAATGCTGTGTTGTCACAAAGCTTCTGTATTTGAAGGAAATTTTACCTGACTGAGACATACTCCCAGGCTGTCTTGATTTAGCATGTTTTCCTAATCTCTGAGGACCTTGGACTTGTCTCTAAATGTCTCTTGATCTCATTCAAGCAATTCTCTGTATAATCATAGGGCCAGTTGCCAACCTCAATTGTGCTAGTTAGCTATTGCAGTAGTAAAAATAACTTCTAAATTCTCAGGTACAAGAATTTCTAAGATAGGGGACGTTCTCTTTTCATTTAGTTTTCTGACTCATAGGACAGTGACTGCGCAGTGGTCTTGAGTGATGAGTTTATACACACATAACTCAAAGAAAGTATATCAGTTTGATTGTTTGGGTTATAAGGGAAATACTCTTTCCAAGTGACTTAAACAATAAAGGGGAATCATTGGCTTGTGAAACTTGAAGGTCTGGTGGCTCAAGAATGTCACTGAAGATCCAGTATTTTAAGACTCGGTTCTGGCATAAATGGAGCTGGATGCACTCTAAAGTTGGCTCGCCTCTGGGTCCTAGTGGAGATGCCAGCAACTGGGCTACATGCTACATTCTCATCCAGCAAGAGAGCATTATCTCAAGATCATCAAATAAATATATGACTTTCTTATTAATGAAACAATTCTGAATAGATCCCTGTGTTGAGAGGAGTGTCATGTTCTGATTGGCTTAGACCTGGGTTGTCTGAAACTCTGTGTAAAGGGGAATAGAACAATACTGATTTACTTAGATAACTGGAAGCCTATCAATTATGTTAGAGGTAGAATCAATCACCCCCAAACAAAGCTGTTACAGCATGGGGTAGAATGGAGTGGATGCTAAGAAGACAGTGTACATAAAAGAGTAGATCTCACCAGTGCTGGGATCTCTTTATCCAATGCATTCATACCTAGAAAGCTGACTCAACAGGCTACAGCTTTCACTCTCACAAGTGGAGGCAAGGATAGAGATCACCAGCATCTGGGTCCTTCTGGAATTAATGTGCTTTGGAACTGTTGTGGAGGACTGATTGATTGACTGATTGATTGATTTGACAGAGAGAGAGCACAAGCATGGGGGACTGGCAGAGGGAGAGGGAGAAGCAGACTCCCTGCCGAGCAGGGAGCCAGATACAGAGCTCAATCCCAGGACCCTGGGATCATGACCCGAGCTGAAGGCAGACGCTTAACCTACAGAGCCACCCAAGTGCTGCACCCCTGTGGAGGTGTTAATTTTAATGGCACAGGATTAGGCCAGATTAGGGTAGGATGAGTAAATGAGATATTCATCTGCTAAAATTTCCAATTATATCCAGAGAACAGGAAAACAGGTTCCTTTTGTTGACAAGGTAAATTTTTGAAGCAATTTGGGCCAAGAAGACAAACTCCATTAATCGCTTAATATATTTGTTTTGTTGAAGATATCTGATTAAGAAACATTTTTTCAACAATATGAAAGCATAGTTGTTAAACTGTAGCTTAGAAAATTGTATTTGGAATTAGAAGCATATTTTTTGCCAGTGCCATTATAGTTGGTCTAGAATCTGGCTTAAGAATAAGTCTAGAGAACAGACCAAAAACACTTTGTAATAGTAAAAATAATAACAGTAAAAACTCATTTAATTGAGTATTCGCCCTGTATCAGTAAAGAAATTCATATGCATTTACATATTTGATCTTCTTCTATTTGTTCATTAGTTGTTAAAACAGTATACATAAACTGGTGAGATTTGTTACAAAATTTGGTCCTGTATTCCTCATTTTCTGATTCTTCCTGTACTTTTGAAGGATTAGCTCTTACTAGTTTGGCACAAAATGTTTGTGACTGAAGTATGTTCTGTAGTAATCAACATGGATCATACATACTGGCATCCTGGAAAACAAAACCTACATATAGGATTCATGTCATAGGAATGCAGGGTCAAATAAACCAATAGCACCGTTATATATGATATTTGGAGCCCTCTCCTTGGCCTTCCAAGTTTGAAAGCATATCTTGAGAAGTAGAGTAGCTATAAGCAGCAATATTCAAGTTGTACATTTGGGGAAACTAAAAGAATGAAAAATAAAAACAGCAAGAAAAGCTATAACAGGATAGGAGGCTGAGAAGTAAATTCAGTAAGCTGAATAAAAGACATAAAAAGCATCATCAAAATATGGAAATAAAGGAGATAGGCTTAAATAAGTATAGAATTAAAAGTTCAGAGTCAGGAGAATGGAAAGGGTCTTGGAAAAGAGAGAATAAAATACTAAATCAAACATGCAGGTGGATGACCCTCTTGAAGAATTAAAAGGACAGAGAATACTGACTTCTGGTGACAAATTTTTCCATGTATCATAATGTGTAGCCTAATCAGATCCATCCGAAGAGACAGAGAAAGAATTGCAAACCCTGATGTACCCAAAGTGATAACTCTTTCCTATGTAACACTCTCCAAACCAACAATATGATACCATTCCATTCTCTGCTGTCTTAATTTCTTTCATTTCTATCTACTAAAATTCTAATTCCACAGTCACGTTCTATTGCTTTACTCCTTCAATCAAAAGCTCCTTGGTGTTTAGAATATATAAGGTTCTGTTTTCAGACTCTGGTTCTGTGGAAATGATAAAAACACAACTCTTGGGGCACCTGGGTGGCTCAGTCGATTAAGCATCCAACTCTTGATTTCTGCTCAGGTCATGATCGCAGGGTCATGAGTTAGAGCCCTGTATTGGTTCTGTGCTCAACGCGGAGTCTGCTTGAGACTCTCTCTCTTCCTCTCCCTCTACCCCTCCTCCCCACCCCAAATAAATAAATAAATAAAATCTTAAAAAAAATTCAACTCTTGCCCTCTTTGAGCTAATACTCCTTTGAACGAGACAGACATGTAAATCACAGGCCAACAGTTCAATGACTGCCATGAAAGCAATACAAAACCCATTCCTAGTTGACAGGAGAATGGAGACACTTGATGAATAAATACTTAAAATTAACATGAGATGAAATTTAAAAAGAGCATCTGCTCAGAAAGCAGGTATCCAAGAATAGATTGGCAAGGAAGGAACCAAGCAAAGGAGGGCAGCAACACTAATAACTGACTTTAGACATAAACAACGGGAGGATCTGAACTAGTTTTCTTATCTTCGCCACAAGAAGGGAACAATAACAATAAAAACAAATGGCAGGGTCACCAACTCAGATATGAAAATGGCCAATAAAAAGCAATACATCAGACATATTAGGAAATAAACTTTGCTTTGGGAATGAATCATAGGCCCTTGTGATCACTGAAGCCTGTAATATAGCTCTAGAATATTTCAGCTACTTATTATTCCATCCTATCAGATTTAGAAAAACGACAGGCTGAATGCTTAGCCTGTCTAAGCTATTTCAGAAATTAATTTCAAATATTAAACAAAAAACTGCTACAACATATAAGGAAGCAAACAAGCTTGCTAAGCCAGAATGGTGACAAAAAACTTGCAACTGGGCTACAGTGTTATAATCAATTTCTAACTGAATTACTAATTAAAGCAAATATTCTTTTTTTTTCTGTAGATGAAGAGACTACTAAAATGTATGAATTTATTTTTGGACTAAGGTTTATAGTGAAACTAAGCATTTATTACAGGTTAAAAAGTTCAACAGCTGCTGTAAAAATATATTTATAATTTAGATATGGATTCTCATTAACACAGTCAGCCAGTTACCAAATTCTTAGCATTCTTTTTCTAAATTAAGTCCATATGTATATTCAACCAACATGGCACAGTTACTTGCCCAACATGGTAAGCAGTAAAATAATGAAAGCTATAGACACATTGCCAGCTAAATACATGAAAAATACTAAGGTTTGTTGTAACATGAATAGGTGAAAAGCAATGATATTCTGTGATTAAAAAATTATTTATGGGAATACATGCACACACACATCTAATGAACATCTAAATTTTTCCCTCTCAGTTACTTACTTCCATATTATAACACACACACACACACCCCTTTGATTTTTACCTATACAGAATAAGCAAAATACAGTTCCATTTTGGCCAATTATATTTAATTCAAACAAAATATATAACTGCTGAGATACAGCCTCAATCTTCTGGGAATTACCTGTCCTTTGCACACCATTTACGACAACAGAGCTTCCACACAAGATTCACACGATCCTACCCATTGTCTACCACTCTTTGATATAGGAATGGGCACCCACTGAATCTGAGACAGTCACAATCACCCCCAATGAACTCAAGTTTTTAAGGTAAGAAATAATACATTAGGAATCATGAAAGTTAATCACATTAATGACTGTCCTTTAGAGAGAAAGATCAAAAAATCCTTCCAAAGAGTCCATGAAAGATGTCCTGTGGTTTTCCAATTCTTCCTTGGAGTATGGTGAATTTAAAAGTATGGTGAATTTAAAAGACTTTTAAATAAGTATCCCCCTGATAAATTTTCTTTCTCCAAATATTGCCAAAACCTTGCAACCAAATCAACTTAAATAATAAAATCTAGCTTCTGGTTTGTCCCATTATTTGGCTCTGTGAATGCACAGCCTACCTTACTGTTGGCAAATTTCCACTTGTTTAAAACAACAAAAAAGCTATTTTTATCATTTCTGCACATAACAGGGATGACCGTTCTCTGGTCTGAGATCCTAAGCAGAGTTTCTTTTCCAAACTAAACAATGATAATCCCTTTCTTTAAATTCATTATTTTACTTACCTGCTAGTTTCCTGGTTTTTCTTTTCTTTCTTTCTTTTTTTCACTTTACAAAGTCCATTTCAGTTGAGTATTTCTTATGTCAACACCAACAACTCAGCATGTAGTGATCCAAAATGTTCTCCTCAAAAAATTGTAAGCTCACATCCAAACCCGGTACATTCAAGAAGCAAAGGAAATTGTCAAAGGGTGATGATTCTAGGAATTCTGTGACATCTACTACTAGCAAACTTACCTTTCTTTTATTCATTCCAAAAGAGGTGCAGCATTAAGAGTCACTAAAAAAAAAAAAAAAGTTTTTGAACAAGCACCAGGAC
Source organism: Callorhinus ursinus (assembly GCF_003265705.2). Lineage (NCBI taxonomy): Eukaryota > Metazoa > Chordata > Mammalia > Carnivora > Otariidae > Callorhinus > Callorhinus ursinus. The sequence continues at coordinate 41,848,402 of NW_027397071.1, forward strand.
AAGAGCCTAGGAAGAACTACACTATTATAATGGGTGTTGTGATTTGTTGATTGGATCCCCCTTGAGGAGGACTTATACATCCAGCTGCTAGGAATGCACTAAAAAACAATGCACATCTATAAGTCATTTCAGAGAATTGCCCTTAGCTGGAGAAGCATGTGTTGTTCAAGGTCATGCCTCCTTCCTGAGGAAGCCGATGTCCAATGATTTGGTCAATAGGAAAATAAAGACCCAGGCCTCTCGCTACAATAAGAGATGACTCTGATGGGTTTTCCCAGCTGAAGAGCTCTCCATGGGGTTGGCTGAAACCTTGTTGTGACTGCCCTGCTGCCCAATTTCTCCCACAGCCCTGTCCTGTTTCTGTCCCTTTCCTACCTAGGTGCTGATTCTTACTGTACTCCCTAATAAACTTCCTACTCTCTAATCTTTCTCAGAGTCTGCCTGCAGAGAGCCCAACCTGCAACAAATACCTAGAAGAAAGAGATTAGAGGGAAAAGACATATCACATTTAAGTAAACAGATACATAATACATAAATACATAAATAATAGTTATTTAGTTTTTTTTTAACTTTCCATGTGCAATGTGCATTATACTAAATATTTTACTTGGTAATACTACATGCTTTATATACTAGTACTATATTTCTTACCTGCATCACTTTTGAGCTTTTGCATGTGCATTACACTACTCATGAGGAAACATATCCTTAGAAAGTTTAAGCAATTTGTCCAATATGAAATAGCCACTAAGTGGCAGAACGAAGAGTCAAAACCCAGTAAGTCTAGCTGAAAACCCAATTCCTTCACCGCTTTGATATATACTATCTCAAATCTCAAATCGGAACAAGAATCTACATTTCAAAAATGAGACTACAACATATTTCCTGTGGCACATTTCCCTTTCTTAAGTTGTCATCTGAAAGTCCAGGATTGGTTAGACTAATACTTTGGTCAACATCTAGCCAGTGCCAAGAAATACTTGCTAATGAGTTTTTATAAGCTACTTAGTCTATTATTTGGGCTTTTTTCAGCACTTCACTTGTTTTGCAGTGCACAGTTCAATGCATTGAGATACCGTGTGTGGTCACTGTTCATAGAGTTAAAATCTTTAGAGATAGAGAATATCATTTACAGAAGGCAGATAAGTAATTGACTAATGGTGGGAGAACAGATTAATCAAGTCAATCATTACATGGATAATTTGATGCTCATGTGCATCTGAAAACAGACAAAATTGTCTTCTTGCCATTTCCAGACACCATTAAATCTAATTTTGAAAGATTTTAAGACAAAATACACAGGTTTATAAGTCTAGGTAATTTAACCAAGACTTAAGCAATAAAAATAGGCTTGAACCTAGATCATTTTTCATGTTTCTTTGATATATCTTTTCCAATTAAAATATAATTAACTTCTAATGTATATCAATAATACCAAAAGCCAAAAGGAACAAGACTTCCTTTCATTGGTCTTAGTGCTTTTGGTTTATTTGAAACAGCTATATCTAAACATTATGGGTTTCCATTTAATATGTAAAAGTTTAATATTACCTAGAACAAATGCTTGAGAAATGGCAAAATTAATCTTACTATTAAAGAGATATTTAAGCAACATTTCTTTGGTTAACTCACATTAAGAGTAACTTCTCACTTTTTGAGTACATTTTACTTAAACAACGGTATTCCATATCTCAACAAATGAAAAAAAATAAAACTAGGATTTCAAGTTATATATTTTTTGGAGCTACAATTGAGCAATGTGTTTTTAAAATAATCAAATATTGGGCTATAGAGAACTTATATCTTGAGTCTCATTCTTAGAGCACCTGGATAATAGATTTCATGCCTTATTAAAGTAATTTAGCAATTAGAATGGAAGGTATATTTAGTTCTTTTCATTTACAAGGAAATGATATTTCATTTCAGATTATCAGTGTAGAGAAACTGTATTTGCAATACGATCAAATATATCATCTATCAAGTACAATTGTCAAGTTATACAAGCCATGAAATTGGAGTAAATCCATCTTCTGAAATAGAAAAAAAGAAACATAGAACTTTTCTTGTATATTACCTATTTATATTGGCACATGTGTAATGTCAAAAAGGTATTGTTAATTCTGGGGGTTTCTACATATTTCAGTGTACTTAATCTTTGCTTACCTTATCAAAAAATCTGAAGCTATCGTCACTGAGTCAGAAATTTACTGAATTAACCATTTTGAATCAACTGACAGAAATGCCTAGAAATTAGGTTGTCTTCAGTGCATAACCTAGGTTAATACATCAGAATGCATATTATAATGATGCGTGCTAGCAAACTATAAATGGGGACCTTTCTCCATGTATCCAACTGAGATAAGCACATGTTTGAGGGTATCCGAGACAGAAAATCATGATTCAGTGTATTAGCTGTAAAAGATTTAATAACTCCCAGGATCTCATAGCTAATGAATATCAAAATTCATGTACTTTCCAAAAGGAGGGGTTTGTGTTTGAGGTTTTTACTTAATATTAAAAAAATTAATTTTAATTATAAGAAAATTCAGATTATAGGAGGGAGGCACAAGTGTGCTGCATTGTTCAAAGAATTTGATTTTTTTCATTTGAGAAACCATGGTCATCATCATGGCATAGAAAATCATGTGAGGGGCGCCTGCGTGGCTCAGTCATTAAACATCTGCCTTCGGCGCAGGTCATGATCCCAGGGTCCTGGGATCGAGCTCCACATCGGGCTCCCTGCTCAGCGGGAACCTTGCTTCTCCCTCTCCCACTCCCCCTGCTTGTGTTCCCTCTCTCGCTGTGTCTCTCTCTGTCAAATAAATAAATAAAATCTTAAAAAGAAAAAAAAAAAGAAAACCATGTGAGCTAAATCTCTAGGTGTCCTTTAGTTAAAAAACCGAGAACCTAGAAATGTGAAAGTAAGCTATAGATGATGAATGAAGATGGCTTTCATCAAATTAGGATTTGTCAGTGGGACAATCTTAGTAAGCCAGGCAGAAACATGATTTAATGACCAGAAGTGTCCACTAAATCCATGGAAGCTGTTGACCAAGACATTACAAAATGAACATTTATTGATCCCTTTTTTCTGTGATAATTATAAAGTATTTTATATGCATTATCACATTTTAAATCCTAATAACATTCTTAGGAGGTGTGTATTGTTCGATTATTATCATTGTAGATGAGGTGTCTAAAACTAAAAACGATTAAATCTACCAGAATACGAAAAGATGCAAGCATTTCCATTGTCCTATTCTTAGGCTTGCTAAAAAGGATGATTCCTTTGCTTCCTCAAAATCCCCCACAAGATGCTTGGCTCTTGGCTTTGTTCCACTGAGCTGCGCATTGAGGTGAAGTCTGAGTAGAATTGGGGAAGTCAAGGGAGGGGAGAATTGCTTTATATTGGATTGGAGAGATACAGATGAGTGGACAAAGAAGGAATTCAGGATTCAAGAGAAGAAAGAAGCAGCCGTTTGAAAAAGAGTTCCACTGAGGGAAACCCAGGAGAGGTGTGAGAGCAGCCATAAAGCTAGAACTTTTGTCAAAAGGGCAGTCATATTCCAACAGATTTTTTTTCAGGATGTTTGCGATGTAACATAGCTGATATTTCCCTGATATTATAAGGCCCATGCTTTTCTTCAATAGTTTGCAGTAAAATAAGATCTTTGTTTTCGTATCAATTGACTTGATGAGATTTGGTTTAAAGAGAATCCAGCAAGGCATGAAAGGCAAGTTTACCATCAATTTCATGTGGAAATTATTCACATTCATACAACTAGTTAAGTAGTGGGACTGGAATTTCATCCCATGTCTGTCAACTTCCAGTCTCTACCATTAACCAGCTTCCTATATCAATTTGTCTCCCAAGCTCCTCTGCTTCCTCTAGAGAAGAAAGTCACTTTCTTTAAAGAAAAAGGGTTGTCAGTGAGCTAAGCAGCAAGAACAAACACAAACAGCCTCTGGTACAGCCCAACTCATTACTAGATTATTAAATTATCTACTACTTAAAACATCTTAAATACTTCCTATAGCATTGCAACATCCAGCCAACCATTTAAAATTACTGATTTTTAAATTAGAGCTTCAATTGCTGAGACAAGGCTTTTGCCATAGAAGATGGGAGTAACTCTCCCACCCTGAAGGGAAAGAAATTCCAAATCTGGGTAGACAAAAATATAACAGATAACAAACACATTTCAGAAGAAAAATAGAAAGATGTCAAATGAATGGATGTGGGAAACAATACCAGAAGAGGCAAGAGGATTTTAAAAAACCTTCTGATGCATGAACAAAGATCGTCTCCATTTATTTAAATCTTTATTTTATTTCAACAGTGTTTTGTATTTTTTTGGTGTACAAGTCTTGTATTTCTTTTGTTAAATTTATTCCTAACATTTTACTTTTTTGATGCTAGTATAAATGGAATTGTTTCCTTAATTTCAGTTTTAGATTATTAATTGCCAACATATGGAAATAAATTGATTTGTGCATATTGAAAAAAAAAAACCATTAGGGAGTCAAAATCCATGAGCAGAGCTTTAGGGATAACCGGGATTTTGCCTGGTTTCTACCCTTTCTATAAAGGATACTTGTAAGGTATTAGAGGCACAAAGACAAGTATATACAAAAAAGACACTGGTAAAAGTTCCAACATTTAAAAAATAAAAATAAAAGTTGCAACATATTTGAAGACGAATGATAAATACAATTTCTCTGTTGATAAGGGTTCAAACACTAGATTTTTAGCTAAGGTTATTTTATTTAGCCATTTTGCTTCCTTATAAATGTTGCCAGCATTCAGAATAATTGTGACTATCCAAAGAATTTTTGTTTAACATGATGTATGGAGAAATCGAGAATACTTAATTATGTTTGTTTGTATTTGTTTTCAATCAAATAAAATAATGTAGGAATAAATAATCTTAGGTAAGGATTACTACTAATTTAACAATTCTATGAGATTTTTTGTGAGTTTTTAATCTTTTCAACATTTTGCCATCTTGCATTCAACCTTATGCTTTAGATTTGTTTGTTTCATCAGGGATTTATTTTATCTTCTTTATGTGAAACATTTTTCACTAATTATGGTCTGCAAATTCTAGTCATTTTGAAGTTGTATCAGAATTCTCAGAGTACATTTTATCTTCATTGCTCTGCTTAGGCTTGCTACTATTATGTTCCTCAATCTAAGAGAACCTGACATGTTTCCTTCCAAAATCAATGTTCTTTAGAAGTAAGTCCTTCAAAATTCCTAATAGGAAGAGTGGTGCCTTCTAATGCTAGTCTATGGTCTCCCTAACAGCCAGGGGGTACAAGATGATTCCTCACGGCCCCTTAGGTTTGTCCACAAAAATAGAAGTTTATGATCATACAATATATTCATACTTAACCTGTCTTAATCAATTTAGCTCTATATATTTCAAAACAAACTCTGCTTTTCCTAAAACTTGTCTAGCCTCTTTTTCCTAAAATATATAATATAGTACTAGAAACATATATCATCCTCCCCCACACCCCAGCATTTACTGACATTTAGGAAATTGCCTTTAAAAAGCAAGTATTCAATAAATTCATGTTGATTTATTGTTCTTTTCAGTTGTACAATGTTTGTGATAACCATTCCCTATACTTCTTTGAGAACAAAAGGGAAATTATGCCTCTACAGGTTCCTTAGGAACAATGAGTCTCCATCCAGATCATGATTTGCGCTTGAACCAGCCAGAGGGTAAGTAACAGAAGGAAAGTTTTCTCATTTCCATGTCCAGAAAGATGCATTCCTTTTACCTTCCTAAAGTGAGAGGATGAAATCATAGTCAATACATCTTAGCACATGTACTATTAAGTACATTTTTCTTTGTCTATAGAAATCAATGGAACACACAAAACTACTGTTTGTCCTCCCTTTCTTTGAAAAAAAATATAGAGTGGAGACTTTAAAAAAAAAAAAAAACAACTCTCATTTGGATCAATTTGTATCTTGGTACCACCAGTATAATAAGTGTCATTTGTATAAGCCAAAATTATATGAGTCTGTGGGCTGGGGGAGATTGTGGATATTGGAGTTTAGCAGGGATAACATGCTTTCAGTCCTTAAAAATCCATCACACTCTTCTCAGGGAAGAATCAAACTCTATAGCTGAGGAGCTGAGAGAAACTGAAGTCTCACCCACCCTCAAGGGAAGGGTGGGGGACTAAGCTCTACTTCCTGGAAAGGGGTATACCCTCATATCCTGTATAGTATTCTTCCATGAGGAAGAATACCTTCCTCTCCCCCATTTATTTATTTATTCAATCTTTTATTTATATCATCATGGGCTCATGTATATTTATTTTTTACTTCAGGTTACAGTCTAATACTGTGTTATTTATTTATTATTTATTCTGTTGCTCAGATTGTTACAGATTTGGCCTCTGGGAGCTCTTCCATTTTGGCTTCCTGTGTCCCTTTGACGTGCCCCATCCTTTTGTACTTTGAACACATCCTTACTACAGGAACTACAAGATGCTCCAGGGTCATTGTATGTTTTTCACTGCGATGGCCTTAGACTTGAATTTTTAATTTCTTACAATAATTTGAAAGAACTCTGTGCTCAATCCCTTCAGAAGCTATGGTCTCCTCTTATCCTGAGGTGACTGAGGGAAGTAATTTTTCTCTCACTGAATCTTAAAAGTCAGACCATGCATGCGCTATTCCAAGCCTGACTCAAAGCTCATAGAAGCTCTAATGTTACCATATCATAACCAATCTCCTCCCAGTTCAATATCTTCTGTCTTATGAGAGCCCTTTGTATCTGTCAGGGTCCCAGAAGGAAATATATATCATGCTCAATCTGGTTGTTTGAAGGTTTTGGTAAGGATTATTTACAAAATGCGAGCAGGGTTCAACAAGGGATAATGAAGTTCCCTAGGACTAGAAAAAGCAGGAAGTATTCTATCATTTCTAAGCCTTTAAGGGGCAGTGGTGGGAGTGCTTATAAAACCTGGGGGGGAAAGCTATATGCAGAAAGACTCCGTAGAGAGAGGGTGCAGCCAACCCAATCCTTCTGGCCCCTGGCTCCTTCCACCTTCAGATATCCTACTGAGAATCTCAACTGGCTGAACCCAAGAGGAAGATGGAGAGCAAGGAACGTCGAGACACCTAATTTCCTAGGCCCAAAGTAAGTGGAAAAGGGTGGACAGTGGGAATTATAGGGTCATATGGAAGCTATGCAGTATATTTTCACTCCAATAGCAAGCAAAAAAAGGACACTTCTTTCCTGTTATCTTCTAATACTCCATAATGTCATCCCTATTTTCAGAGGCAAACTGGGATCAAGTTCAACACTGTAGTACTGAAGAAACCAGATTATCTACATTTTACGTGCCATAGGAACAGAATTCCAAATGAAAGAAAACAAAATATTAAAGAAAATGCAAAGTAGTAATAACAAACAGCAAAATTAAGAAGAAAAAAGTTCGAATCTAAATCTCTGGTCATTAATCATTATTTAAATTTGAGGAAATCAGGTCTGTTCTCCATTTTGGACATAGAAAAAAGTTCATTTTTGTTTTCTTTTTTGGCCTATTTGTATATCTAGCAGATCTCAATTATAATTTGATACCATGCCTCCTTACTATGCAAATTTGGTCTCTGATGCTTTAGGCCTCTGGTATATTCACATAAATATTTCACTGGGGCTATAATAATTTTTCTTAAAATTGTGCCTTCAATTCAATTCACCACAGCCTTTGAATGTATGGAGTTACATATTTTATGTGACTCCAATTTAATTATTAGTTGAATATGATGGATAATATGATGGATTTTGTTGTTTATCTTTTTGGAAAGAGTCTGAAAAAAAAAGACAGCCCTTAACTTCTTAGATTGCTAAGAAAAATAGAGAGTTTACATACACACACACACATTGGCTTTAACGTCTTTTCACAGATGAAATAAAGGAGGGAAAGTTCCACTTCACTCTTTTATTCTTTCTTGAGTATCCTAAATGTGAAAATTTGAGCTTTGTCTGAAGGATCATCACTACCAGCTTTTGTACTATGTCTCTCTAAAACCTTTATTCTCACATTCTATTTTCTACCTTCTGGTTCTCAAAATGTCCAAAACATCACCAAATCCTCATTCTCTGCTGATGGCTTAACTTCATGCTTCATTAAGAAACCAAAATTCATTTTACTGGTTTCTCAAGGTGGACACAAAGTAAAAGTAATCATAGGGTGCCGTCATGAACTAGAAACTTAGTTTTGCTTATTTGCATACCTGATTTTTAAAAGATTTTTATTTATTTGAGAGAGAGAGAGTATGTATGAGAGGGGGGAGGGGCAGAGGGAGAGGGAGCCGGACTTGGGGCTCAATCCCAGGACCCTGGGATCATGACCTGAGCCGAAGGCAGATGCTTAACCCACTGAGCCACCCAGGTGCCCCGGCATACCTGATTTTAAAAACAGAAGATAGAGGAGCATAATCATTTGCTTGGGAGAAAAGTGCAATAGAGAGGTAAAAAGAACTTAAGAGGAAGAAGATCAAGACTTTCTCTTAAGAGAAGGGATTTGACCTTAGATCAGTTTTTGGAAGAACGAGAAACCTTTATTCATTGCAAATAGATGGTAAATAAAGAATGTGATGATAAAGACAGACTGAGGTAGTTTGTTACATTAAGGGTTATATGTTAAAGATTTATCTTCTGATGCCTGCTATGCTAACACAGTCAATGGGTACATATTTATTATTATATCTAACTCAACTCCAAACAGGTTTTGACAAAATCAGCTACTCCCAACTTCTTTATTGTTCTTTATGTTCTTTGCATGCCTTTCCTAATACCACGGCCTCCTATCACCCCTCAGGGTCCATGACTGGCTCATCTTACCCTCTTTGGACGCTAACTGTTCAAATGTTCCAAAGCTCTGGTCTGAGCCTTCTTTTCTAAATGCATTCTCCATTCCCAGAAGGAAATACATATCATACTCAATCTGGTAATTTGAAAGTTTTGACAAACGATTATTTACAAAATGTAAGCAGGGTATAACAAGGGATAATGCAGTACTCTAGGCCTAGGAAAAGCAAGAATTTTTTTTTCTGATTTTTATCAGATCCCATGACTAAGATTCAGTTCCATGATTTTAATTACTATTCTATTTTACTTCCCAATTCTGATTTCTCCTAAAATGTAAGGAGGGAAGAAGAGAAGGATGGAAAAGTACATTTTCCCTGCCTAATCTATCTAAATTAAATATCCATGCCCTGATCTGGCTTCATTGTTTTCTCACAGAGCACTGTATTTCTCTCATAGCGTTTATTAAGTTTGCATTCATTCATTCATTCATTCATTCATTTATTGTGTCCTCAACTAAAGCTCCTCAACAGGGTTTAAGCAGAATGTTCCAAAGCTGTAGTCAAGTATCCAAAGAATGCCTGGCAGCTCAACCAACATTTCTAAAGTAAAGTAATGAGTATAACATAGTCAGCACTAAAGTGGGAGAGAATACATATGACGTGATGAATGCATAGCAAAGGAACATGTATTCCAGCATAATTTGTAATTCTTAGGATGCCTCTTTTCTCATAGGTTTGCCATGCTTTCTACTGTTGTAAGTCATATTCCCTCAAGGCCTAAAATTGTTACATACATAATCTCTTTCACTTAACTTATATAAATGAAAGGAAGTCTGGAAGGCATAACCAGGTGAAAATTATACAATTACAGGTGCCTGGGTGGCTCAGTCGGTTCAGCGACTGCCTTCGGCTCAGGTCATGATCCTGGAGTCCTGGGATTGAGTCCCACATCAGGCTCCCTGCTCGGCAGGGAGTCTGCTTCTCCCTCTGACCCTCTTCTCTCTCGTGCTCTCTATCTCTCATTCTCTCTCTCTCAAATAAATAAATAAAATCTTTTAAAAAAAAGAAAATTATACAATTACACTGACTTGCCTTTGTTGGCTAACATCAACCCTACTTCTACTTTTTTTTTTTTCTTGTATCATTTTGCTCTTTTGTATTCCCTTCTCTGGTACTGCACTTAAGTACCTCATTCTTGGACTTGCACAGGAACTCAACCTTCCTGGGTCCTCCCTGTGATCTCTTTTATACGTTAAACCCTAAAATGTATTCCCAAATAACAATTTGTGTCATGTCACTTACCCTTCTAATAAAACCTTCAATGGCTCACCAAGACACACATGGAAAAATAACATTTAAAACCCTTCATAATGAGGCTTTGGCTTAGTTTTACCTCACATCTCCTCCCACAAATATTTGACATGTTACAGAGTTACTGAATACTTCCTGTTCCCCATTAAGCCCTGCAATCCCTGGCAAACATACCACTGTTGAAATTTTATTCCTGGAAGGAATCCCTTTCCATCCACATCTATCAGTGTCCTCCCACGCTGTCAATCCCAATTATATGCCAAGGGCACGATCTCTCTGGTGGAGTACAGCTCCTTTAAACCTTAAGGCCTGCCCACAATTTGCCCAACAACAACCATTTTCACTGAATGAGACACAGGCATGTCATCTTTGTATAAACTAATTTGCTTGCTCTGAATTACATCATATTCTGCTTTAAATTAACCCCTGATCTGCATGGTTTCTGAGTACTTAGCTTGTCCTTTGGAACTGGTACTTGGTACAGCTTTTCTGCATTTGAACTTTTGCTGCCTTCTGCAGCCAAGTTTTAGAGTCTTTTTCTAACTATGCCAATTGCAATTGTCCTAGGTATATATATTCTAAACAGCCTATCCAACTCAGTGACTTTTTTTTAAATTTTTTATTGTTATGTTAATCACCATATATTACATCATTAGTTTTTGATGTAGTGTTCCATGATTCATTGTTTGTTCATAACACCCAGTGCTCCATGCAGATGTGCCCTCTTTAATACCCATCACCAGGCTAACCCATCCCCTTACCCTCTTCCCCTCTAGAAATCTCAGTTTGTTTTTCAGAGTCCATCATCTCTCCTGGTTCGTCTCCCCCTCTGACTTACTCCCCTTCATTCTTCCTCTCCTGCTATCTTCTTCTTTTTCTTTTTTCTTAAAATATGTTGCATTATTTGTTTCAGAAGTACAGATCTTTGATTCAACAGTCTTACACAATTCACAGCGCTCACCGTAGCACATACCCTCCCCAATGTCTATCACCCAGCCACCCCATCCCTCCCACCCCCCAACACTCCAGCAACCCTCAGTTTGTTCCTGAGATTAAGAAT
>NW_027397071.1:41860011-41888818 GCF_003265705.2 Callorhinus ursinus
GTGGTGTAAGGAAATGGTCCAGTTTCATTCTTCTGCATGTGGCTGTCCAATTTTCCCAACACCATTTGTTGAAGAGACTGTCTTTTTTCCATTGGACATTCTTTCCTGCTTTGTCAAAGATGAGTTGACCATAGAGTTGAGGGTCCATTTCTGGGCTCTCGATTCTGTTCCATTGATCTATGCAACTCAGTGACTTTTTATCCCAAGGTAGGCCCTCACAGCTGAAATCTTCGTCCATGAACCATTTCCAGACTGGGCAGTCTTAGTCATCTTTGCATAGCCAATACATATCAGTCTCTAACACAATAGTCCCTGTATGAATAGATATATGAATAAATGAGTCTCTCAGTTTAATTTAATCTTCTTCTTGTTTATTTCCTCATTTTATTTTGATTTGCCCTTTCTGATAACACATACCACTGTCTGAGCTTTTTATATATATATCTGTGCTGGTGACCATCCTTCATGCTAGATCATGAGGCAGCAAGAAAGGAAACAAGGACCATTGAATTGTTTTCTTCTTATTCTGGCACAGTGCACTGCATGTCAAAGGCATAAAAGAACAATCTGTATTGAATTCAGTATTGAAATTTGAACATAATACCACATAGGAAACTAAATTTGCAAGATATGAATAGGCTTGCCCTGCTGATAGAACAGTTCATCCAATAATGATTTCAACTGAGTTAAAAAAGAAGCCATTGACATTTTGTATTTAGTAGATGATTTTGATTTTTATCAAAATAATTTGCTATCTTTACTAGTCTGGGCCAAAACAACAGTCTCTTATGCGGGCTGTTATCTCTTTCATTCTTCCTCTGCTACCCTTTCTTCTCCAAAGAAAAGTACAGCCAGAGATGGACCTTCAAAACCTAAATGGCCCCATGTTATTTCTCCGCTTGTATCTCTCCACCAACCTCCCAGCACTCAGAAATAACCAAAGTTCCTTTCTGATGCCACCTCCAAATAAGCTCTACCCCACTTACTGCTCTCCAGCCACACCAGTTCCCTTCTTGTTCTCTGAATCTGCTAATTTGCTAACCCTGAATTTCCTTCTGAGACTCAGTGCTTGGCTTTCTCTCTTTCCAGAATGTTCTTTCCCCAGAATCCTTTTGGTTCATATCCACCCTCGATTCAAGAGGACATTTTACCTCATGAGAGGGACCTTTGCTGACCACTCCATCTAAAGTAGTGCTCAAGAAACAGTGTCTATTTTATTTTTTTCTTTATGGCAATTATCCCCACCTGGCCAAATATATACTTGCTTATTTTATTTTTTTAAGTAATCTCTACACCTGTCGTGGGGCTCAAACTCACAACTCTGAGATCAAGAGTCACATGCACTACCAGCTGAGCCAGCCAGTTGTCCCCATTTATTTCTTAATTAACTGCCTACCTCTATTTTAATTTAAGCTTCAAAAGCAGAGATTTCATTTTGCTTGCTGCTATTTCTTCAGTGGGTAGAATACTCCCTGTACTGTTTGAGGCTAATTGTTGGACTCCTACTATGGAAATAACAGGTACTCAAATATTCATTAAATAGAAAAATAAATGAAAAATTAACATAAGTTTGGACATAGCAATCAATGATCATGCCATCACAAGAGCATGTGTAGATGAACTTCTGTAACATAGTCATGCCTACTTACCATTTTCTATATTTACTTTTCTAAATCATTGAATTTTGTGTATGTTCATGTAAAGTTAATTTTGAATGATGCTATCCAACATGGAAGCAAAAGTTAATCTACAACCATGCTATCTCAATATAAATGAGAACTTAAAATGTGACTAATACAAATGACAAGGTACTGTAAGTATAAAAGATGCAACAGATTTTAAAGAGCTAGTATGAAAAAAATACAAAATATCTTATTAAAGACTTTTTATATTGATTACATATGGAAATACTAGTATTTTGAATACAATGGGTCAGATAATATATATTATAAAATTAATTTTACTTATTTTTACCTTTTTTAAAGTAGCTACTAGAAAATTTAAAATGGTATATGTGGCTCTCTTCATTATATGTCCATCGAATAGCCCTGATACTAAACATTGGATAGAGTCAAACTCCTAGAGTCAAAATCCCTTGTTAGGTACCAGAGCACAGTTGCATTTCAGATGCTAAATATGTTTTTTAAATTAAACTACTAGCTTCAACCCAATCTACCACTTAATAACACAAAATTTTTGTTTCTACTAATGATCTGGCACATTTATTTTATCAAACAATGGAAACTATCTAAACTTTTCATGCTTCCATTTTTTTCATGTTTCCATATGTCTCATCTTTGCTGCTACACAACTCAAAATAAAATTTAATTCTCAGTTCTGAGTTTCTGATATCATTTCCTCTTCTTTCTGTGATTTCTAAGTATCTTCTCATATTTTTAAAATATTTTATGCATATAAGGATACCATCTGCATCTAATTCTTTTAGGAAAAATAGAAATTATAATTTATTATTAATTTCAATAATTATAATGTTACTACATATGCCACATATTGAGCATTGATTATGCTATATACATTTAATGAAGGTCTCTCCCTTAATTACTGCAATGAACCTTCTGACATACCCATGCAAGAAGAAACTGAAGTCTTAAGAAGTTGATTATGTTTCAACAGGCTGCGGTAAGATATAGGTTGGTTGGATAGATAGGTGGTAAATCACCATTCCTCACAGAGACAGTCCTGTAATTACAGTGCAACATTAAGCTACACAGCCAGGATTCAGCTGGATCCCAAATCTCAACACCAGCATAAAAAGATAGGTGTTGTACTTTGAATGGGGTTCTATTGTTGCTTTGTTTGCTAATAACCAAGATGGGTTTACATTAATTTTTTGGAAGGAGCCTCAGCACCAGCAATTTTTTACCTAAGCAGAAGCAGTTTAAAATAGTTCCTTATTTTACTGCAGGCATCATCTCAATTCCCTCCTACACCTAAAAACTGCGGAGGAAAGCACAGAGTTCCTGTGGCATCTTGACATTCTCAGGCAAAGGCACGGTTGAGGTCCCAAGTATTGATATTATGAGGTATTTGCACAATCAGAGATATACTTTAAACCTCCTTTTTAACGTGAAGCTAAGTACTCATAATAGAGTGGGTTTACCAGGCGGCATTACCAGTAAGTGTGGGTCTGCCAAGTTAAGTGAGTTTCCCAAGGGAAATGAACAATACTTTACATTTATATTACACCTTTCACATAGAAAGATCTCCAAACGCCATACTGGTTTTTATCTACAGGGATCACTCACTCACAGCTGAAATGCACGCATCTGTAGCATCTAATATGACAGCCATTCCACAGCACAACAGCAGTTAGGAAAGGAGGTGGAAAAATAACTTCTCAAGAGAATGGCAGGAAGAATTTTATATGGGCAGAAGGTAATTATGCCGTTGGAATTTAGCCAAGATCCCTGTCTTCATACTCTTCTTCTTAGTGATTCCTGAGTCTGGCTAGATTAGGTCAAATACCTTTCATGCAGGGCTGATGACTTCTTCTGAGCTCCATATGTGGCCTCTATTTGCTTAACCAATGTAAATGTTAATAGAATAATATGCAAATAAAATGCATCCTGTGATCTTGTCCTTATTATGCTGGCCAAGGTCTGAACATTGCATTATGAGCAAATGCTATTCCTGTCCTTTGTTCCTGAATTGACCACTTGTTTGAAATTACCACTTTAGTGTTAATAAAGGACCTGTCATAGCAACCCTGGGTTTCCTTAGTGGCCATCCTGAGAGGTCCATGTCAGGGGTAACCTGCTTTGTAAATAATCATCACTCCATTCAAAGGGCACAGATGCAAGCCAGTTGTGAGTCATTTTAAATAACCTGTTTGCACAGTTAACTTCCCTCCTGCTGTGGAAAGGTTATACATTTTCCAGTATAATTTTGAATATTTTTTATTCCCTCACTTTCTTTTTCACGGAAAAAAATGTTTTTGATGAAGCTCAAAAGAAAAGAAAGAGAGCTCAATTATTGATCAGCGTTGTTGATTGTAGAATAGAGAAGTATATTTCATAGGTTGTATTTGAGGTGTTTTTAATTGATTGACTCATTATTTTCTCAAGCACAAAGGAAAACTCTGGGAAAGCTCAGCCCTGTCTTTTAGAAGCTGGGGAAAGTCATGAGAAGCTGTGTTGAACTGTTCTGCCATGGACTAGTTGAAAAGCACAGTGGAAAATGTTTCCTTTCAAAACACTTGTTTTAAGCTTTTCCTAAAAATGTTTTTAAACATATGCCAAGGCCCCCTTCAATGAATGAGTTTATTACAAAAAGCAATGTGTAACTGCAAAGCAGAGGTTTGAACACTGAATCTTAATATTTATAGAGGGCAAAACTGTATGTACACATTACACACATACACACACACACACACACCTTGAGAATGATATCTAACCTCAAAACACACTATATACAAATTGCGGAAGAAGTTTCTCGCTCATATTTCTGAACTGATTTCAATTGCTAGATCTTTGTCTTGTTCTCCATTTCACTATCATCAGAGGGATAGGAAAGATCAAAATCTTTGATTTTACTTACAAGCTTGTATTATTCCAGATCATAAACAATGTAAATGTACACAAGGATGTGTGATTATATGTCGATGTATGTGTGTGATATTAAAATATTTATTTATATTTATTTTTATAATCTTGGTTTTGCTCACAGACCCTCAATTTTCTTTTCCATCCATGCTTTCTTTTTCAATCTCATCAGGGCTATGATCAGGGCCAGATCATTTTGCATGTGTGCATACACACATACACACTCACACACACACATAAAACAGGGTGATTCAAAAAATTTTAAGGTAGTTTCAAGCTTAATAAACTCAGAAGTATAAATGCTATAATAAGGTATACATTTTGAAAATTTGAAATTCTTTATACCATTTTATTTTATGAATTGGTAATAATCAATTATTAATTTTAAATTTTTGTTTCAGTTTGTCATTTTCATTTTTTTTAAGAAATATTTATTTATTTGTCAGAGAGAGAGAGAGCACAAACAGGGGGAACAGCAGATGGAGAGGGAGAAGCAGACTCTCCGCCGAGCAGGGAGCAGGATGTGGGGCTTGATCCCAGGACTCTGAGATCATGACCCCAGCCGAAGGCAGACGCCCAACCGACTGAGCCCCCTAGGCGCCCCCAGTTAGTCATTTTCAATCAGAGGGACCGAAATAGAAGTCAAATACATGTTTAAATGCATATATGCATATATGTTAATAATTATCAATTTTTTCCCCTTAATACTCACCCCCTACTTAGATTCTTCCCTGCTCAATCCCCATCGTACTGATTTTGTATAGAATTTTAACTTGGGATTATCATGTATATATATGTCCATTTTTTTCTTTTCTGTGGATGTTTTTCTTTTTTTCAAAGAGGACATTTTGTTTGTTTTTGCTGTAGATAACAAATTTTACAAGTTATTTTAACATTAACTCATAGCTCCTAAGCATCATTTTTTCCCTTTTTTTAAGGTATCATTTTCAAAAGTTGTTTTATGGTGGGTTTTTGTGAGGCTAACCTTCTACCATATTGTAGCCTGAGAATATTATTTGGTTTTTGTTTTGTTGTCTTATTTAAATGTCAATGACTGTAGATAAAATGTTACATTCAGTTACTTTTCTTCAATATGTTAAAAAGTCTATTTTTGTTTTCTTGTACCCAGTATTGTTCTTGGTACATCTGATGTCAAATACTTGTTATTTTGTAAGTGATAGGTTCTTATTCTCTGGAAACTTTGAGAACATTTTCTTGTATTATTAGTTTCTTATGATGTACCATGGGCCCTTCAAGCTGATGTGTTTCATCTTTTGTGATAAATTTATCTCTGTTATTCTTTAAAGAATTCAGTCCTTACATGTCAGTTTTTTCTCCTTCTTGGGACTCCTATTAGTATTTTATGATGTTGGTTGGCACTTTTATTCCTATCTTTCATCTCTCTTTTCTTTTTATATTTTTCTATTCCTTTATTTTTACCTCCTTTCTTCTTAGAGAGTTACTTGGATTGATCTTAAAAGTTCCTAGCTCATTATGTTATTTGTTCCAAACATTTAGTTTTTTTAAAACTAAACTTTCATGTTTTCATACTTGATTTTTATACTTGATCCTTTTTTAATTATGTCTTATTCCCTCATATTGCACAAACTTCCTTTGACCTTTTGCATGTTTATTATGCTTATTTGAAATCTATATGTGACTGCCTGTTGGTGCCTGATGATATTACTTTTCTAATCTGTTAGGATTTCTGAAGTGAATGTTTCCTCAGGTATTAGTCATCTTGGTTTCAGAGTTTTAGTCTCATAAGTGATTCTTAGACTTCCTACCAGTCCTTTGGACTTTGGCTTTTAGTTCCTTCTTCATCTTGTTTCCAAAAGTGTCTTGTACAGATAGTTTTTGAGGCTTTTAGCCAATCTCCAGTATAAACCATGGTTGCCTCTAACTTTTCCCTCTTCCTCCTTACCCTAGAATGTTCTTGATTTAGCTATTTATCACTCAACCATACGCTTCCCAACTGCCAAGATTCTGGTGCCATTGTCTCCTTTCCTGTTTTCTATAATAGTATATATTCCTTTCTTTTTTTTTAAATCCCCATTTTAGTGTGGTCATGGAAGGGAGCATAGATGACTCTCTATTTAGTCTCTATCTTTATTCAGAAATCTTGGTGTTTAACCAGCACATAATTTTCCACTTTCTCATCAATGAAATTTCTTCATCTTCCTATTAGGAAGATAATGACATTACCCCCTGAAATTCTTTAATATTTGTATTTGAAACTTATTACAATATCTTCTCTTATAGATCTTTATTTTTCGTATAGATTTTGTATCCGCTAGTCAAGTGTACTTTTATAAGTACACTTTCAAACAAAATTAATTAATGAATATTATTTTAGAAATAGCAATTTACTTCTCAGCCCTAAAGAGACAATGAGAAACTTATATCATTTAAACTTTTATTTTTAGTGCCTGTCATATATGTTCAAATGAAATAGAATACAAATTATCTTATGCTCTCCACTCTTCAATTCTTACTCTTATGAACATCACTGTGTTGGAAAATACTGTCTGGCCCCGTGTTAGGGAGACAGTGCACATTCAGGTCTTTGTTCATCAGGAGAAAATTCACAAAACTATCCCTGGAATGCAGGGAGGCAGTCTTACTCTTGTCGTGTACAGATATGACCATGATTATTTCATAGGGATAATGGTGGTATCTATCAAAACAAAGATTTATGTTTTCCTATATAGAAAAACAATCTACTTAAAGATAAGGTTACTCTATATTAAGTGCAATTGCCAATTCCCATCCAAGTTAATGGTATTTGTGCACACTGACTTGGAGGGAAGAAATCCTCTCTACTGTGAGTGCCCTTCAGGCTTCTGTCAACATAAGGTTAACCCAGTGTCCTCTTTTGCCATATATGTTGTGCTTTTGCAAACTTAGATCATTTTCCCTGATATATATGTAAGGATAAGGAATAGTGAGAGCTCCAGCGAAAAAAGATATGGAAAGGAAGAGTGATGGAGAAGAATAAAATAGAAAATTTTTATCAAGTACTCTTTACTTTATAAAGTGAATTTAATGTCCTGCTACTGATCCCTGACTGATACAACAAACGCTTTCCAAATGGTTCCTATGAGGCAGCAATCACAAAAAGAAATGCATATAGATTTCTCAAATTATTAATATTAATACTGCCATTTTTATAGATGAGAGAACAGAATTCTAGAAGGCTAGTTGATGGCAGAGCCAAATTGGAACTGGCCAGAGTCAGGATGACTCCTGTATGATATTCAAAACAGAAAGTGCCCCAAATATTAGTTATCAATCAGAGTTAAGATAACTCACTTTTGAGAGTAATTTATTTAAAAAATTAAAAGTGGGGGCGCCTGGGTGGCTCAGTCGGTTAAGCGTCTGCCTTCGGCTCAGGTCATGATCCCGGAATCCCAGGATCGAGTCCTGCATCGGGCTCCCTGCTCAGCGGAGAGTCTGCTTCTCCCTCTGCCCCTCCCCCCTCTCCTGCTCTCTCTCTCTCTCTCTCTCTCTCTCTCAAATAAATAAATAAATAAATAAATAAAATATTTTAAAAACATTAAAAGTGGTTTACTTACTTAGAACATTTCAGAGACCATTGCTCTAATGTCATGGATTCCTATCTTCTTTTGAGAGGAAGGCAAATGAGTGGAATTACAGCTCTAGAAATGTGCATCACCAGCAGTGTATCTCAGCTATGCCACCATCTTTAGGGCCATAAAATGTATGTGAATTCTATCTTATCCCAGTGAAAAAGGGTGAGAATTACTATCCCATACAAATGCTTACATATTGACTCAAGCATAATTGATGTGGTCTCTTCAACACATTTTATATTTTATATGGTGAAAAATAGAATTGGTTGTGTGTGAGCTTCTGTGTGTGTGTGTGTGTGTGTGTGTGTGTGTGTGTGTGTGTGTATGTACTGAATGGAGATAAATATTTATGTATTCCTTGGAAGTATAAACTGAGTCACAACTTGTGACTAGAAGTACAATATCACTTTGATAACACATCATAGACACTTGAAATTCTCTGAAAGATTTAGAAATGGTAACCTAATGAAATTTAATGGCAAAAAGCCCCTGAGACAGGTATTTGAAGGAATATTCAGATTTTTAAAATGTCAAAGTCTAAGACTAAAAAGATGCCATTTATTAGTGATCACCTAAAATAAGTAAAAATAATCCAATTAAGGGTTAAGATAAGGGCTATCTTAAATTGCTGAAGCAAACTCCAAAAGCTCAAGGACATGACACTTAACAATTTTCCTCT
Organism: Callorhinus ursinus; assembly: GCF_003265705.2. Taxonomy (NCBI): domain Eukaryota; kingdom Metazoa; phylum Chordata; class Mammalia; order Carnivora; family Otariidae; genus Callorhinus; species Callorhinus ursinus. The sequence continues at coordinate 41,868,846 of NW_027397071.1, forward strand.
AATTTATGTTCCAGAAAAATGCAAGTATTCTTGGTGGGGAGTTCTCCAAATCCATGATTCAGGGATGCAGACTTTTTCTATCTAATGGGACTTCCATATTTAATACAACTTTGATACTTTCTCCATTGAAACCAGAGGGAAAAGGAGCATGCATGTGTTTGTGATCTAGACCTCAAAGTGGCATATATTACTTCTCTCAATGCATTGACTACGGTTCATAAATAAACACAAGAGAGGCTGGGACATATGGTATGTACTTCTATGTCCAGGAATCAGATCCGCTCACATTTTCTAGCATACAATCGCAAATACTATGTGGAAAATAAGTCAATGCCACTCTCCAGAAACATACTAAAAGAGTATACACAGGAATACACTCGTTTTATTCTTCACTATCCATTTTGAGACAGCAAAATCATGATTAACACAAGTCATCAAAAATATCAAGTGTAGCCTTTCACATAAATATTTGTTTGCTTACATGGTTTCTAGCTTCTAAAAGTTGGTGGGGCTATCAAAAGAATTTATAAACTATAAATTTGTTTAATTCTACAAAATTTACAGTGCTTACCAATTCTCAGAAAATGGACATTTGAGCGATAATTTGAAATTTAAAAAAAAATAATAGTCCCCAAGACCACACCCAAAATAAATTTCTTTCCAGGGGTGGAACCCTAGGATGTACATTTGAAAAATCACCTCAAGGGAACACCGTAGTTTTAATAATGTCAATCATTTAGAAACTTCTAAGATCTCCACTTAATTTTTACAGGAAGGGTTAACACAAGGGGATATTTATATCGTGATCACTACAGTTTGGCAAAAAAACAATTTCTAAAATAATAAGTTCCAAATATCATCCACATTGAAAATCTCCCACATCTCTTATGCTGTTACTCTAGGAGATATATAAAATGAGATGATATATTTTGCCCTTGATGCTTAGAATTTCTATGGAAAGACATCTCTGAAGTGATTGGAGGAAAAAAAAAAAACTGTGCCAGAGACTGTGTGCTCACTAAATATAAATCCACTTTTTTTTTTTTTTTTTGTATACTTCCCTGTCTCCCTGCAGTCAAGTTGGAATTTTGTGATTGGTGCTTCTAGAACTGGAAGCAGAAGTAATAAAAGGTAGTTAGGAGCCCCTGGGGCTCATCCATCTCCCTCTTTTCCTACCACAGAAGTCTTCAGGCCAAATGTTCTATAGGGCATTGCCAAAAGGAGTGGGGGAGTGGCATTCAGCCAGACACTGACCTGAGCAGGTAAGGTATGCGTGTGTGTCTGTGTGTGCATATGTGCATGTGCGTTATACCGCTAAGCTCTTGGGGTTAGTCTTTTTGGATGATAGTATTAATTATGTTACTTGTTTTAAAAACACAAATTAATTCATTAATGAATGAATTAATGAATAACTTAGTTGAGGTACAATTCTGTGTGCCAGTGATTTTTCGGTAAATTGGCATACCAAAAGAAAAAAATGGTAGTTTCCACTCTCAAGAACAAATGGACGACTCAAGCAAAACAAATGGTAGCAAAATGTTGCAGGTGTTTTATAGAAAAACATTCATCATACAGTAGGGTTCTAAGTAGGGAGCATTCATTTCCGCCTGAGGCTGGTGGGTAGTACTTTGGTATGAAAATAAATGATTTTCCATCAACATATTGATGGTCTTCATGGTTTGGTTCATTCTAAATTTCGAATGTGTTAGTAACTTCAACCTAGCTGATGCTCTTCTCATTGCCATGCCTTTATTTGTGGACATCTGGCTGGACAAAGGCAGCAGAATCAGTTTCTAACGGAACTATTTTCATACATGGAATACCCTTAGAATTTGAGCACAGGCAGTTTAACCACAGTGATGACATTCTTACCTAACATGGAATCTCCTGTGAATGGAGTTGCTCTTTCTAACATTAAAAATATGTATTCAAAAACGATAAAAGGAGAACATTTTGCAAAAATGAAAGAAAAAGACTCCTAATTTAAGTGTGCCAGGGGGTGGATCCGATTTTCATTTTGAATAGAATATTGCTGCAGTAATTATCTTACTATTTGAGTACAAGAATAATTAGTGTAGCAACCTGTTAGTCTTATAGTACTCACAGTTCAGAGATGAAAATATTATAATCTTAAGTAAATTATAGATGTTTAATTACAAAGATTATATGCAGAGATGCACAAATAAGTAACATTTTTATGACACATAAATGTATACATATATGTAATAAGTAAATAGATATTTATTTCCTTTTTTAAAGGGAAAGGTTAAATTGTGGCAAAAAAAGTCATTTTCATATCTGAGGGAAATATCAAGTAGAGACAATCTGAAGTGACTATGATATCCCCAAGTCATCTTAACATTGCCTAATTTCACAGAAAACACTTTTTCGATTATATTATAATTTAATATCTAATATTATAAAGTTGAGTTAAACTTGCTCGAGAATTTATCCATTCCTTATAAATATAAAATTTCTATTGGTAACTATGCATAGGAAAATGACTAGATTTCTCCTAGGAATTTTGGCCCTATGTAAATACTTCATATTTTAACAAAAAAATGATATATACCCACATATCAGAGTAATGTTTCAATTGTTATCAAGGACATATACATATATGATTGACCAGCTCTACCCTCAACCCCTGAGTCTTGATGAGCATTGGATATACTTACAGTAATGGACAAGGATGTTTCCCTTTTCTTTGTGAGAATAAAATAGAGGGTGATAACCGAAGCTTCCAAATAAATTGTACTGGATTTTAGTTACATCATTTTCACAAACCCAGTTGAATCAGTAGTTTAAGCATCAGCTCAGGTCATGATCTCAGGGTCCTGTGATGGAACTCTGCATTGGACTTCCTGCTCAGCGGGGAGTCTGCTTCTCCCTCTCCCTCAGCCCCTCCCTCACCTCGTGCTCACTCTCACTCTCCCAAATGAATAAATAAAATCCTTAAGTAAATAAATCACACAAAGAAATACCAAATATGACTTACAATTTAACAGAATTCCTTCCCCCTCCCCTGCCTTGCTCTGCCACTCTTTCGCCCTCTCCCCCCATCCCTCTTTCTCTTTCTCTCTCTTTCTGTGTGGAGCTACATAGAAATTTTTTTTCTTCTAATGCTCTATCCACACTCTTCTGAGATATTTTCTATAAAAAGGACAATGACACAACCATCAAAATGTATGAAAAAGGCTTATTAACTGAACACAATGTTTGATATTTTAGATTATTAGTTTTAGAAATCAGATTTTTGTTTTTGCCACAAAAATTGCATCTGCAGTATCCAAATGAGGAATCCTTTCTTCAGCAAGGTTTTCTCAGTCACCTACACTGTGGTAGACACAATGACATGCGCTGGAAATACACAGTGAGGAACAGTGAATGCCCTAAAGAGATCATAACATAATTGGAAACCAACACGTATTAGCTTACAGAATTCGATTACATTATTCAATATTTTCCAAAAGCCAAAGATAATTTCCCATAAAATTTAATCTTTCTGACTGCATGACCTCAACTCTTCTACTTTAACTCTTCCTCCTACTCTGCTCCATCCCCAGTGTCCTCTTTGCTGTCTCTACCTAAGACTCTGTATAGCTGTTCTCTCTGACTAGCATGGCTTTTCTTTTAAATATCCTTCGGTTTACTCTCTCAGCTCCCCAAAATTTCACTCAGATCTCAAGTTCCTCAAAAAGGACTACCCTGTCTCATGTTTATTCACCTCAGACTTTTTTGACCTCTTCTACTCATTTTTTCCCATAGTAATTAACATCTGTGAATATGCTACTTATTTACTTACGTACCTTTAAATCTACTTTTGCCACCCTACAAGAACAGGAATTTATTTTCATTGTTCAGAGGTGTTTTTCAAGAGCCCACATGAGTGCCTGGCACATAATTATTAAATGAACTAAAAACTATCTAGGAACAGAATTATTGTTTTTCTTTGAAGCTGTGTTTTTAGTAAAATGGCAGGCTAAGTCAACCTGAAAATTCCTCAGTGGCAAACTATTGAAGATGCTCAGTAAGATTCTTTTTAAGATTTAATTAATTAATTAATTAATTAATTTGAGAGAGGAGGGCAGTGGGGGGAGAGGGAGAGAGAATTTCAAGCAGACTCCATGCTGAGCATGGAGCCTGACACAGGGCTCCATCTTATGACCCTGAGATCATGACCTGAGATAAAACCAAGAGTTGGATGCTCAGCCAACTAAGCTACCCAGGTGCCCCCTGGATATTTTTTTAAAAATATGCAAAACAGAGTCCATGAGAAAGAACAAGAATCTTTCAACTGCAGTTTCCCTCTCCTTGAGCTGAAACTATCCACAAGGAACATATCAAAGGCAATGAATCGACATGACTGTTCTTACAGCTTAATATCATCTATTCATTCTTCAATAGTGTTTTAATCTGTTGATAAGCAGTAGAAACTATTACTGATAGTGAGATGGATCCCATTTTTCTTCCTCTTCTCTAAAGCACTTGATTTGTCATTTTACCATTATAATTATACATAGCATGCAGATCATAAAATTCAACTCATTAATTAACTTATTTATACAATAGCCATTTACTGGGGCTTCCATATGCCAAGTACTATTCCAAGAGTTAGCTATACAAACATTTAAAGAAGAAAAACACAGTCTGCAATTCCATGGAATCTGCATCAAGACAGAGAGCCAGATTTTAAATAAATCACTATATAATTAAATTAAAAATTATAAATTGTCATGATGACTATGTCAATTTACCACTGACTAAGCCAGGCATTTACTATGCTCCAGACACCATGCTAGGTAATAGAAAACACTAAATTATTTAATTTTCATATCCTATTAGATAAATAGATATGTTCTCCATTATTCATATGATTTGACTGGGGGTTAGGCTAGGTAACTTGCTGGGAACAATGTGGTAAACATCAAAGCAGGGATCAAGCTCACATTTGTTTGAGTCCAAGAGCCCATCTTCATCACAGTGCTAGACTAAAAAGTATAAGGATTTTTCAGCGTTCAGAGACACTTTACAGGAATGACATCATATTCAGAGAGTTGCAATTGAAACTCAAAACCGTCTGAATACTGTTGAAAATTTCAGATGTTCATTCACTATTAATTTGGTGGGTGAGCACATGTGTTAGTAACAGCATGAGAGCGGGGCCTACTGCAGCCAGGGTCCACTAGTCAGAATTCCCAGAGACCGTCTTTCTACTTTACTCAGACCACATGCACTGTTCGCCTACCCCAAGAGAGCAGTACAATGCTAATGAAATCTGTTTCCTATGTTTTTCTGAGCTGTAGTACATTAACCATAAGTAATAAAAAGAATTTCACTCCAAACTTTCCACTTCTTAGTTATACCCAGTGATAATAGCAACTAGAGTCTCATCTTTGAAATTGTATGTTGGGAATGATATTATATAAACCAATCTGAAATAATGAGCTTCAAAATTTACTAAAGATTAATGTTCTACATGCTGGTATAATTAGTAACTAGGATTGATCAGCATATTTATATTTGAGTTTGTTTTCTATATTACACACAAGAAAATATATATTGAAAGTAACTGAGAACTTAAAAACCATTAGATAAATTTAAAATTAATTTGTTGCAGTGACGATGAACTGTATCTGACACTTCAAATATATAAATATCTTTTAGCCTAATATCAATTACTCTGAAGCCTATGAAATTTACCTTATGGAGTAGATAGAATGGGAACCTGGACTTTGAAGTTAAAAACAATGAAATTCAATTCACCGATATGCACTTATTACCAGTGTGATATTTGTCAAATGTTATTGACTGCATCTGTTCCTTAAAAGTCATGTTGAAGCCCTAAACTCCAGTCCTATAGAGCGTGAGTGCATTTGAAGATAGGGCCTTTGAAGAGGTAATTGAAGTTAAATGAAATCTTAAGTGTGGGACCCTAATCTGACTTGTTTCTGTTTCAGAAGAGTCAGAGACATCAAGGATGTTTGCACATAGTGGGAAGGAAGGTCAGGGGAGGACACAGTGAAAAGGCAGCTGTCTGTAAGCCAAGGGGTGAGGCCTCAGGAGTAAACAAACTGCTGAAACCTTGATTGTGGACATCCAGTCTCCAAAACTGTGAGAAAATAAACTCTTGTTTACCAGGTTTGTGGTATTTTGTTATGGCAGCACTAGCGAACTACCATAGCAAATCATTTAAATACTTCACACGTCAGCTTTTTCATACATAAATTACAAATGATAATTCCAGCTTTCAGAGTTTTTGTTAGGAGGCAAAATATTGTATGTACATTTCCTGTCATGTGTTAAGCACCTGGTTAATGAAAATAAGCAATACCACTGATGTGTGCATCTGAATATGTGCTCGTAAGTACTTCCAGTGCCATATTCTGTACACATTACAAAACAATGTAGAAATCATTTAACTCCTTTCTTGTACTCTATTTCCTATGAATTGAGTCATAATATACCAATTTATTAACATAATAGAGAATGGTCTCAAACTAGTCCCAGAAGCTCTCTGTGAATTCTACCATTTCACTAACTTGTCACAGCAAACAACAAGTTTGCCATGTCAAGCCATAGTTCTGGATATGTATGTGTGGTGTCAAGCAAGGAACTAATTAAGTATGAAATTACCTTATATATCTAAAGCTGTGTCTGCTCACCTTTAGGCATTTTGGGAATCCACTTAATGAGATATGAGTTTTGCTCCACAGGACAATCACAAAGCTCATTAATGCTCATTAAAACATAAGTAGTATTCAAAGGATTCAGCAAAATCTCACTGTATTTTAATGAGCATCTGAATTATCCAATGGAGCAAAACCATGTCATGGAAAATCCTTGTTAATGCAAAAGAAAGTGTAGGCCAATAAAGATAGTAAATATTGTTAAGTGTAGCTATATTATAGACACATCTGTGACAAATAGAAAAAAAATCCCCAGAAGTTCATTTCTTAACATTTGAAAATAAATCTGTCGAGGGTGATTTAACAAGAATCTGAAGTACTAGAGAGAAGTATTGTAGAATCACAAGATTATTCATCAACAAGGAAGTTTTTAATTGCTTTTTTCATTCTGGATTTAAGGAAGTTGAAAGTCTTCTATTTTGTACCTCATTTAAAAAGTGATATAGTAGATGATGAATAAATATATACTGACAAAGTAAATAAATGACAGTAATATTTAAGTCCATAAATGCTATATCCCCTTTTATTTATTTTCCACAAATATTTGAATGCCTACTGTGTATCAGATATTGTATTAGTACTAAAGCAAGAACAACCAAAATGGACAGAATCCTAATCTCATGAAGCTCATGTTCCTGAGATAGGTAGAAAGGTAATAAACAAATAAACACATAAGTACTGAATCAATTAATAAAGAGTTAGAGAAAAAAAAAAAAACACTGACCACACCAAATCTTGGTGAGAACATAGAACAACAGGACATCTCATTCACTGATAGTGGGGATTCAGAATTATACAGTCACTTGGAAGATAGTTCGGCAGTTTCTTACGAAACTAAACTTATTACACATTCCATCAGCTGTACTCCTTGGTATTTACTCAAAAGAGTAAAACTTATGTCCACACATAAACTTACACACAGATATTTATAGCAACTTTATTCATAATTACTAAAACTTGGAAGCAAAAAAGATGTTGTTGAGTAGATGAATAGATAAACTATGGTATCCAGACAATGGAAATAGTATTCAGTACTTAAGAGAGAGAGAGAGAGAGAGTCATCAAGCCATGAAAAGACCTGGAGGAAACTTAAAAGTATATAAGTGTATACTACAAAGTGAAAGAAGCAAATCTGAAAAGGCTACATATTGTATGATTCCAATTATATGACATTCTCAGAAAAGGCAAAATTATAGAGATATAAAAAGATCAGTGGTTGCTAAGTGTCTGGGGGAGGGGAAGGATGCATTGGCACAACATACAGGATTTTGAGGGCAGTGAAAACACTCTGCATGATACATTTTGCATCATTCTATAAAATGTATAACACCAAGAGTGTACTTTCATGTAACTTATGAACTCAGGGTGATTCTGACGTGTCAAGGTAGATTCATTAATTGTAACAAATGTACCAACCTAATGGGGAGTGCTTATAATGGGAGGCTATGCATGTAGGGGGCAGAGAGTAAATGGGATATTTCTATACTTTGTTTTCTACTTGTGCTAAAGCCTCTCTAAAAATAAAGTCTTAATAAAAATTATTTTTGAAAACACAAAAACCTAGTTGTAGTAAGGGAGAACGAGAGAAAGTGCTATCATAGAATGAATAAGGAAGACCTCTCTAAGAAGTTGATATTTGAATAGATACTGGAATAAAGAGGAACTTTAGAGTGTGTGTGAGAGATAAGCTTTATAAGCAGAGGGAACTGCAAGTATGGATGCCCAGAGGCAACAACAGGTTTGGTGGAATATTGAGAAGTCCAGTATGGCTGGAATGCAGTGAATGATGAAGAGAAGCATAGGAGTGAGGTTGGAAGCGTAGGAACAGCAGTAAAAAAGATGTTTCAGGCTTTTGTGAGGAATCTGGGTTTTCATCTAAGTGTGAGAGGGTAATTTGAGAGCTTTGCATAGGGGAGTAACTTGATTTACTTCTGTGTTAAAAGGCTCTCTCTGGCTTCTACATGGAAAATCGGTAATGGTGGTTTGGAAAAAGATTATAACAATGAATCCTTTGAAACATGTTTGAAATGAGTGTTGGCAGAAATGAATGATAGATTAGATGTGCTGTGTGATAGAAATGGAAAAAAAAACAGATAATTACCTGAGGGTTTTTAGTCTAACATTAATTGCCCAAACAAAATTTTGACATTTTCAAATGAGTGTTTTACTTGTCTCAAATAAATTGACTAAAACTGACATAAGTGAATATTACATCAGAATGTGATGCATACATGTGGCAGTTCTCATGAGCCAGTTGCAAGCCCAGTTCTATTTCAGGATGGTCTGCCTCAGAGAATCATTCTATTTCCAACATTTTAAAGACCACATTAATCCTAACATCTCCCAGATGTATGTTTATAACTGATTTTTCTTCTAAGCTTCACAATCTAATTCTGTTTGGAATTGTCTTAGGTATCTCAAAATTATAACAACCAAAAATGAACTCTTGGTATTCTACTATAAACATGTTCTCCTGAGGCTTACCTTTCTCAATAAAGGTCAGTTTCGTCTACCTAGCACACTGGAATTCCTTGCTGATATCTTTCTTCCACATTAACAAATTGATCCCCCATAAGAGCCATGACCAAGTCCTGTTGATTTTATTTTTAAAATATATTTCAGATCTAACCATTTCTCTATAGACCTGTTGCCAGTGACCAACTCAGAACCATCATCCTCCTACATGTATATTGTCTGTTCCACAGGACACTGTATATGGAATTTTAAGAAGTTAGACCACTACGCAAAGAAAAAAAGTAATGGGTAATGTATAGAAATGAACATGGAAGTTCTCATGGAAAAAAGTAGAAATATAGGGAAATATTTGGAAAGAGACAGGAGATTGACATAGAGATTTTGAGTATTTGTTACCTTATCTGAGGAGATTTGGGTTATATGTTGAAGGGTAAAAAGGAATACGCAGGTAGAGTTTGAAGATTCAGCTGTGAGAGGGAATAATTGATGGATCAGTGTCCCTGAGATGGAGGAGAGGAAGAGATGCAGAATACGGCTGGAGCATTGGCTTTAGAGGGGAAAAACAACTCTTCTACCAAAGCTGAAAAAAAATTAGTAAGATCGGGACATATCTAGATGATTTATAGCCCCTTGATATTGATAACATCAAAGATACAAAAGTACATTTTGATTAAATTCAGAAAGTAAGGAGTGCATAATTGGAAATGTCTTTCTTCATTTTATGTGTACAGAAACGTACTAGAGCCTAAAACAAAACAATTCATGTATTTGGTTGACTTAGAAACTTACAGTTAATTTACTATGAAGAAAATATGTGTACAGGAGTTTCTAGTGGTCTATAAAAGGTGACTACATTAATAAGTTACATTAGCATAGATGACTCAGCCTCAAAGGATCTTTTTTGTGGAAGAGCTACTTATCATATTGCTCACTGACTGTATAATAGAATTTAAATGAATTAGGCCTCAGCTGTTATCTTCATTTCACAAAAAAAGCATGATATTATAGCAGAAAGGGATAAATTATATTTAAATAACTAGAAGTTCTTAATATGACCAAAATTATGTAAATTCCACCAACCATCAATTTTCTAGGAATTTTAGTCTTCATGCTAATTCACGAAAATCAAGCACAATGTATTTGCAGCTGGTGCAATTCTCCACCAATCTTTCACAAGGAGAATTAGTGAAGAAATGTACTTGAATTATAGAAAAATATGACTTATTGAACCAGGTAGTGCCATGCATGGAACCATGCACTGTTCCTTTAAGAAAATGATAGAACATTTGGCAAATTTCAGGACTACTTGGGAAAATTAGCTCCTTGGTATCTTAATACACTATATTCTCTATGATCAGTATCGTAGACATTTGAGAAAGGAAATGTGCATGTAAGCTACTGAAAAACATTGTATTTGCAAACCTACAGCACAGAGTTTCTATGTCAGTGATGTTACTTTTGATTTGGACAAGGCCCTCACTATCTCTGAGTCTTAGATAAAATGGTAATGATAATATCTATAATAAGAAACATTGTGAAACTTTTAAGGATATTTGTTTCACTGTTTTTTTTTTAGATGACAGAGATTTACACATGTTTATTGTAGCAAGAATAGTAGACCAAGGGAAAGTAAAGATTAAGGAGAGAGATTGTATATTCCAGTATAAAATCTATGAGAAATCAGGAAGGGATATAATTGAGAGCACAGATAAGATAATGTCTGAAAAAAAGATGATACAAAACATCCAAAAATATGTTGACAAATAATGATAGATTTTATTTTAAAAATAAGTTTGATTAAACAGTGACATTGTACAATAATTCAACTGGTTCTCTAAAGGTCTAAAAATTTGCTATTTTTATCCCTAATCACTGATTTAATTCTTCTGTCCCTTTACTATATCTACATTTCAGCAGTTAAAAACCAATAGTGATAAATTACTACCTCATTTTCTTTCCCCACAAATATATTGTTTTATGACTATATCACCTACACAATACTTGAATTAATTTTCTAGCTAGAATGCATAGATTCATATACATTTTCTGAATTCTGATTGCACAAAGAACAAATGTAACATGATACATCTGCCAGACATCAGCCAATAGCTTGGCCAAATCTGTTAAGCCTCCACTATGGATTTGACAAGAGTGTTATCTAAAATAAGCTTCTAATAAAAAATCATGCTAAAAGAAAAACAAAACAAATCTACTCATAAGGAGATATGAGCATATGTTTAAGATATCCCCAATTCTGTTTCTGATCAAGCAGTAAGAAGTAATGTTTCTGGTAAGAAGCATGAAATAATTAATAGTTTATCATTTAAAGAACAACACCAATATTCAAAGCATTGAAATAATAACAAAGCTACAAGAAACAACAAAACCAAACAAATCACAGAGGGCATTAGAGTGCTAGAAAAATTGGAACAGAAAATCAAAATCCTACCGATCTCTCCCCTTTAGAATAAAGGGGGAAAAAATCTTTAAAAATTTATCTTACATCCAGATTCTTAAATTCTAGATTCCAAGGACAATGACACTTTAAGAAACCATAGAAAATCTTTAGATCTAAGCATATTATGAAGTGGCTAGATCATCCTCCAAATATCCCATTCTTATGGTTATAACAGATGTACAGAGTATTCTTACACAGCTGGAGTGTGTGATATAAATTGGTATATTTCTAGGAGGCATTTTGAAATATCTATCAATTATGAAAACCTGTTTGTCAAAATATAATCATAATTCATATAGATAATTAAGATTTTACTCAAAGGTTTGGCTAGGACAATGTTTATTAGAGTATAATTTAATAAAGGGAATGTTGGGAATAAGTGTTCAAAATAATGTATTTGCTAACTAAATGATAGAACATTTAGTCAACGAAGCATTTACTAGAGTTATTTTAAAAAGTGCCATTATAGATTTTGGATACTAGCCCTTTATCTGATATGTCATTTGCAAATATCTTCTTCCATTCTGTTGGTTGTCTTTTGGTTTTGTGGCCTGTTTCCTTTGCTGTGCAAAAGCTTTTTATCTTGATAAAATCCCAGTAGTTCATTTTTGCCCTTCCTTCCCTTGCCTTTGGCAATGTTTCTGGAAGTTGCTGCAGCTGAGGTCAAAGAGGTTGCTGCCTGTGTTCTCCTTTAGGATTCTGATGGACTCCTGTCTCACATTTAGGTCTTTCAACCATTTGGAGTCTATTTTTGTGTGTGGTGTAAGGAAATGGTCCAGTTTCATTCTACTGCATGTGGCTGTCCAATTTTCCCAACACCATTTGTTGAAGAGACTGTCTTTTTGCCATTGGACATTCTTTCCTGCTTTGTCAAAGATGAGTTGACCATAGAGTTGAGGGTCCATTTCTGGGCTCTCGATTCTGTTCCATTGATCTATGTGTCTGTTTTTGTGCCAGTACCATACTGTCTTGATGATAACAGCTTTGTAATAGAGCTGGAAGTCCGGAATTGTGATGCCGCCAGCTTTGCTTTTCTTTTTCAAGATTCCTCTGGCTATTTGGGGTCTCTTCTGGTTCCATACAAATTTTAGGATGATTTGTTCCATTTCTTTGAAAAAAGTGGATGGTATTTTGATGGGGATTGCATTGAATGTGTAGATTGCTCTAGGTAGCATTGACATCTTCACAATGTTTGTTCTTCCAATCCGTGAGCATGGAACGTTTTCCATTTCTTTGTGTCTTCCTCAATTTCATTCATGAGTATTTTATAGTTTTCTGAGTACAGATCCTTTGCCTCTTTGGTTAGATTTATTCCTAGGTATCTTATGGTTTTGGGTGCAATTGTAAATGGGATCGATTCCTTAATTTCTCTCTCTTCTGTCTTGTTGGTGTATAGGAATGCCACTGATTTCTGTACATTGATTTTATATCCTGCCAATTTACTGAATTCCTGTATGAGTTCTATCAGATCAAGGGCTATTATCCAAAATCTATAAAGAACTTAGCAAACTCAACACCCAAAGAACAGATAATCCAATCAAGAATTGGGCAGAAAACATGAACAGACATTTTTCCAAAGAAGACATCCAAACGACCAACAGACACATGAAAAAGTGCTCAACATCGCTTGGCATCAGGGAAATCCAAATCAAAACCTCAGTGAGATACCACCTCACACCAGTCAGAATGGCTAAAATTAACAACTCAGGAAATGACAGATGTTGGCGGGGATGCGGAGAAAGGGGAACCCTCCTACACTGTTGGTGGGAACGCAAGCTGGTGCATCCCCTCTGGAAAACAGTATGGAGGTTCCTCAAACAGTTGAAAATAGAGCTACCATAAGATCCAGCAATTGCACTACTGGGTATTTACCACAAAGATACAAATGTAGGGATCCGAAGGGGTACGTGCACCCCCATGTTTATAGCAGCAATGTCCTCAATAGCCAAACTGTGGAAAGAGCCAAGATGTCCATCGACAGATGAATGGATAAAGAAGAAGTGGTATATATACACAATGGAATATTATGCAGCCATCAAAAGGAACAAGATCTTGCCATTTGCAACGACATGGATGGAACTGGAGGGTGTTATGCTGAGTGAAATAAGTCAATCAGAGAAAGACATGTCTCATATGACCTCACTGATATGAGGAATTCTTAATCTCAAAAAACAAGCGGAGGGTTGCTTGAGTGGTGGGGGGTGGGAGGGATGGGGTGGCTGGGTGATAGACATTGGGGAGGGTATGTGCTATGGTGAGCGCTGTGAATTGTGCAAGACTGTCGAATCACAGATCTGTACCTCTGAAACAAATAATGCAATATATGTTAAGAAAAAAAGAAAAGAAGAAGGTAGCAGGAGGGGAAGAATGAAGGGGGTAAATCAGAGGGGGAGACAAACCATGAGAGACGATGGACTCTGAAAAGCAAACTGAGGGTTCTATAGGGGAGGGGGGTGGGGGATGGGTTAGCCTGGTGATGAGTATTAAAGAGGGCACGTTCTACGTGGACCACTGGGTGTTATGCACAAACAATGAATCATGGAACACTACATCAAAAACTAATGATGTAATGTATGGTGATTAACATAACAACAAAAAATTTAAAGAAAAAAATAAATAAAAAGTGCCATTATACCATTTCTTTTGGCATGGAAAATTTTCAAAATATGCAATTAAATTAAAATGAAAAATTACCAAAAAGTATATTTAAACTTATGATATTTTGCATAAAGGAAGTGTATAGGGATAAATGAATTATCACATCTAGAACAAATAATGGTAATAGTTAATAATAGCAATAATAAAAGTTAATAGCAAGAGCTACATTTTCTCATTTTTGTCTTCACAAAAAAAAAAAACACGGCTGATTATCATTTCCTTTGGTCAGATGATAAAAGTGAGCCTTAGTTTAGTAATGCAAATTGATCAAGAGTAATGTAGCTTATACGCTGTTGAGCAGGTTTTGGATCCAGATTTCTGACTCCAAACAACAACTCTACATCTCTTCTATAAATTAATAACATTTTAATACTGGGTATCTTTGGAAGTTTTTTGATGTTTATTATCTTTTTCTTATTAGTGCTACTGGGAATAAACACTTTTAAAGGCAACAAAAACATACATTGGTGATCAATAAGAAAATAACCAAAGGCCGCATGTTTGGGGGAGCGTATGGCTCTTGATCTTTGGAATGATGAGTTCAAGCCCCACTTTGGGCACAGAGCTTACTTAAAAAAAAAAGAAAAGAATCAAAAGATCAATAATATTACCATATGTAAATAATGTGCTGATCAAGGATGTGTAAGATAGAGATACTTTTAGGTGTGTGTGTGTGTGTGTGTAATATCTAAAAAGAGATATTAGGTTGACATGTATATATATACCCATATTATATTTGAAATTATTTATCATCAACAAAATAATCTCATTGTTAGCCCCAAGCATCGTAAAGGAAATGATTTTTTGAATTTTGAATATTTATCTGAGTCTAAATCTAATGTCTTTCATAGTCTCTTTCCTGCTTAGGATAATGAAAATCACACATGCATAACTATAGAACATCATTCACAATTATGGGGAAATTCTTTGAACTTTTGTTTAAAACATTTCAGATTCAAAGTAATTGCACTTATGGCTTTGATGACTTCTGCTACTTTTACAAAAATGATTGTGTATATTGGACTATTCTTGCTGGGTGCAGTACACATGAGCACATGCACACACACACACAGACAGAATCACACCATCTCTGACTGACTGCTTCAATGAAAACAGTGTAATTCAAGCTAAAAAAAGGAACTTGGTCCTTGAGTTTATTACCTTTATTCTGCAGCAAATTTTTTATATGTCTCTATAATTGGGGTTTAATTTTCAGTTAGAATCATAAAGGAATGATCCAGACAAATAATTATCTTGCCTTAATCTTAACATGTGGGATTTTTTATATCCCTCTGTTTATAAAAGAGCAAAATGGTAGAAATAAACATTATCAGGAGTTTGAAAAAAAATGTGTGACCTGCTGTGGCTTTCATTGGAAATTAGTTTTTGATGCGTATTTTTTATTTGATAGACTGACTGGCATATTTCTCATCTTTACTACACGGATCAGTAACTCCCACTACTTGGACAAGAGGTTAATTAGAAATAGATAGTAATAACCAAAAACATACCAAGAGGGTTTGTCCTGCTTCCCCTCATTCAAACCAATAATTTGGAGCATTTATCAAGTACTTTTTTGAAAGAAATAAACAATGCCAAAGGGGTGGTAAAAAGCATGATTTAGAGCTTATCAGACACCTGCTCTGAGATGGCTTTGTTACCTATGTCCACTCTATGTTACTTATTGCCAAATACAAATGGTCCCATATCTAAAAGTTACCAGTTTCTCTATCTTAAATGTGCATTTAATCAGTCACTTGCTCTTTATGGAAATGACAATATAACCTTTTGTCTCTTTTATGTGGCTAAATATTCAAATGAAAATGTAATTTAAAGGCACTGTATACACATAATACACACATGCATATATATGCATATTTAAATATATACAATATGTTATATCATATTAAGTTACATACTACCATATATATTAGAACCTATGCAAAAGTATTATTCTGACCTGAGCTGATCAAAGGAACTCATTTTCAAAAAATATGACACATGGCCCAAATCCAAAACATTGACAACACAAAGTGGTAGCAACAGAAACTCTTTCATTCATTGCTGAGAAATGCAAAATAGTACAGTCACTTTGGAAGATAGTTCAGCAGTTTCTGGCAGAGCTAAATATTCCCTTACATAATAATCCAGAAATTGCACTCCTTGGTTATTTACCCCAAAATGTTGAAAACTTATGTCCACAAAAAAAACCTGCACCTGAATGTTTATTTCAGCTTTGTTCATAATTGTCAGAACCTGATAGTGAGGGAGGCTGTGCATATGTGGAGGCAGGGGATACATGGGAAATCTCTGTACCTTCAACTCAATTCTGCTGTGAACATAAAACTGCTCTAAAAAAACAAAGCATAAAAAAGGCAACACATACAACTTTGATTTATCTGTCTTAGAGAACACAGTGGTAAGTCCTAGAATGTTGACTATTATCACAGATCTTACAAGATTTCCCTAAAGAATTCCAAATCATTTCACCATATTTGCCAACTTTCCAAAACACAGCTCCAAAATCTAGACAATGCAACTTTTCTGAAAAGTTGATAACAAATGTGTCAAATATCCAGCCATTTTAGTTCCATCCCTATTTTAGGACAGCTTGCAATTTTGCATTTTCATTGTGTGGTAAGCTACTGGGATGGTTGCTCTTACTAGAATTAGAGAAAGATTATTTTTTGTGATACTTATATTTTGGGGAATGTAACTTTCCCAGGGGGAATTTGCTTTCTAGGGACTTTTAGAAGTCCAGCTTTTTTTTTTTATTCCTATTTTTCAGAATGCATTTGAAAACAGATAATAAAGACATTGCCTCAAAGCTTAGAGTGTTGATAAATACAACCCTCCCCAAGGTGGAATTGTATTTAATGGGTCACTTTCATTAGAATCCCAAAGACCTGCTGCAGCTGGCCCTTTCTTTTCCTTTTCTACCACTCAGAAAACATTCACAAGACATCTTTGCTAATGCTGACCATTCTGCTTTGTGTATTGAGATCCTAAAGGGTGCTAATTACCCTGGCTGGAATTCAAAATCTGATCTACTTTGCCAGGAATAAGACAGTGATCCCTAGGATGCATGGAGGGAAAAAGCTAGCCTTCAGCTTGTTAAACCACCATGCTGGCCACTTCATCATAGAAGTCTTTATGTCCCTAGAAGCCAGGCAAGATTTATGGGACTGCTTGCAAATTAAAAGAGATGCTGAATAGGCAAGAGCAGTGCCTTCAAGTCACTGTAAGCAGTGTTGGGAGAATTAGCTGTTTACTAGACTGGGAAGTTGCAAATCCAATTGAGCACAACAAAAAATTCAATAGTCTATGATGGCCATGTACGTACAAGAAATAAATACAAATATAAAATCGTAAGTATAAATATACCATTGTTTAATACTCATCAAACTTTCAGAACTACAATGATAATTTTGGTCCACTCAACAATTTTTGAAACAATAAATATTTTCCAAATTGCAAGCATTCTAATCGCTTGGTTTTAAGATGGGAATGCCATATGCCCAAAAATGCTCCAAGGTACTGGCTAGATCATTTTGCAAATTTTTTATTAAATGTAAGAAAACATTTGGATCCCTATTTTTTTCCCTCATTCACGTGATTAACCAAGTTAATGTACAAAGTTGAAACTTTCCTTTTTGTCTTACTTCTCCAACATGTCCATAGCCAAATCCTTGCTGCAATTTTCAAAAACTTAAAATTTTAATAAACCTTGCTGCAGGTCTTCATTCTCTGTAATTCGTGTTAACAAGATTCGGTGACTATTGCAAATGATCATTTTTCTTGTTATTCAAAAGCTACTCACTAATTTGGCAAAAGGTTTGCCCACATCTGATTTACTTAATACCCGAATAAAATTAGATAAAATGAAGAGAATTATATATTAGCAAAATGTTTAATTTAGGTCCATGAGGCTGGTGATTCAGGCTTTCCAAGAGAGCTGGCTGCTGGGGCTTGGCTCAGAGACAGCCACCACCCCCACTCTTTTCTCCTCTTTTCATCATGCTCTGGGATAAACTCCCTCTTCTTTCACTCAGAGCTTTGACCTTGCCATGGTTTTCTACTTGTTTTTCCCTTCTGGGCCATTTTTACTGCATTAATTTTTTTTTTTTTTTATAAACAGCCTAAAGCCATAATATAGAAATACTTGTTGAATGCCTAATATTTTGTCAATACTGAGTTATATGGAGCTTGCCAGTATTGGGAAGGGGTGGGTATCCATGTAAAGGAATATAGCAAAAATGTGTACTCTATTATCAAAAACATACAATTTGGCCGGAGATAAAATATATAAAGAAAACAATGGCAATACAACAAAGGCTCTTTTCAAGTGCTGAATTATATCATGCAGTGTGAGAGTTTCAAAAAGTCTAAGAAAATACTTAGTCATAATTCAATGTTAGGAGTTAGTTGGACAGTGAGGTAGTCAGGACGAGGGTCCCCAACAAGAAAATATGGAGTCAAGCCAGCTAAGACAAAAGAGTGATAACATCCTGTTTTGCAGCTTAGAAGGGCCCCACTAGTACTCTGCTTTACAGCCTTTGTAGAAATGACTTCTGCAAAATGTCCTAAAATAAGGCAATTAACCACAAAGCATTTGTCAATATCACGGGCAAGGAGCAGTTAAGACATAAGCCCCCAGATGTCAGTAGAAAAGACCATCAGCATGTTGACATTTACCTAATGGGTAGACAGATACATGACCAAAGCCCTGATTGGCAACACTCAGCACACCTTGATTGCTTAAGATAGTTCTGATAGTTCTGCAAAAGAGCTCATAAAAACCCCTAAATTTTGATACTCTGGGGGCAACCCTCTTAGGGCCCCCTACCTCTCCAGAAGCTTTATACAATTAAACTTTGTTTTGCTGCCCACCACTCTTCGTCTGGTCTACCTCTTCATTCTTCGAAGCATCATGACCAGAAACCTTAAGCACTAAAGGCAGAGAAAATCCTGCAACACCTACAGTCTAACATAGAATCAAATTTAGAAGATAACAGGTTTATGATCAGTGCTAATGGATTTGAAATAAAATCTTATGAAAATCCACTAACATAAATTACACTAACACAATAAATATAACATGGAAGTTTTCAGTAACTTGAAAGTTTCTGAAAAGTGTAAGCCTAGGAAGAAGAAAATATCCTTGAATTTGACTGCAAAAGGACTGATTTCCATTTCTCTCTCACTCTTGCTCTCATTCTAGTTCTCCCTTACTCTGTCTTGGAACCCTCACTCTGGGGAAAACAAAATGTCATTTTGAGGGCTTTCCTAGAGAGAAGCCTACATGGTATAGAACTTAGGTCGCCAGGCAATATCTAGTGAGGACCTAAAGCCTTCTAACACCCATATGAATGATACTGGAAGCATACTCTCCCTAGAAGAAATTTAAGATTACTGTAGCCTCATCTAACACCTTGATCAGCCCTGTAAGAGATCCTGAGCCAAAGGCATTCAATTAAGCTGTTCTGTCAAAGATGCTAATTTATGGACTCCACTGCTTAGCTCTATCTTCTTCTTTACTCTGCCATGCAAATTCAAGTTTATTCAGTTTCTATGAATTGTGATCTCAGACAATATGGTTGTGTCAAATATCTTTTCTTCCTTCCCTCCCACCTCCCTCTTTCCCTCTTCCTCCTTCCATCTTTCTTTCTTTCTTTTTTTCTTTTCTTTCTTTT
>NW_027397071.1:41888918-41934228 GCF_003265705.2 Callorhinus ursinus
TCTTTCTTTCTTTCTTCTTTCTTTCTTTCTTTCTTTCTTTCTTTCCTCTCCCTCTCTTTCTCTCTTTCTCTCTTTCTCTCTCTCTTTCTTTCTTTCATAGGAAGACAAGTCCAGAACCAGATATTCCTTCATGGATGAAAGTAGAATTCTGGCATCCATCAAGTTTTAACTTCAGCCATTGGATTTATTTTTTCTAATTCATAGAAGTTTTGTTTTATTTTTCTTCAGTAGTGTTACCACCTTAAAAACTGTTTTTACTATGTTTAAAACTGATAATATTTAAAGTTCCAAAAGTAAATCAATTGAGATATTTATAAGATTATATTGCAAAATGTGAAGGATTTTTCAAATGTTAATAGAACATTATTGATTAATTCAAAAAACATTTCTAGAGGGTTTTTCATATGCTTGGCAGTAAGCTATGCATTGAGTCTATAAAATGGCTAAGGCATACCTCATGCTGTAAGAAGGCTTGCATTAACGTTTGGAAAGCAAACAACGTGGATCAAAAATCACTATATAATGTAATAAATTATCTAATTTTGAACAAATATAAATATTCTAATAATTAATGTTGAATAATGAAGAATGTAACAACTTGAAGAAATTAGAGAAAGTATCATGAAGGTATGATAACTAAACCCAATTTGAATGTTTTGGTGATATTCAGCTGGTCAGAAAAGAAGTAGAGTGCTTTGAGGTAAAGATGTTAATGAAGGAGATGATCTTCCAGATACAAGTAAAGGAACATAATTTAAGAAAGAAAGCAATAAAAAGAAATAGATGTTTCCATGTTCAGGTTCATGAAATGGTTCCCTATTTCCAAGTCTGCACGCCTACATTTAGGAGTGATTTGTAATTCGTAGGGTGGTTAGTATTATCATGGGCATTAGAAGTAGACTTAAAATTGACTATACAATAAAAGACAGTGCCTCGGTTACAGTACCATAATATAAACAGTCAGACCTCCTATAAATGTTGTTATTTGAAGCAAATTGCCATTTAGTCATTGGCAGGTCACTGGGTATTTCTTTACTCATTTTTATTCCAATGAATAAAGAAAAGCACGAGACAACAATCCTGCTATTATGGGACTAAAATTTAGTGTATTTTACTTATAGCTCAAATAACTTTAAAAGTTTTTTAAATTGTGTACACAAAAATACTTTTCTATAAGTTATTTTCCTTAAGTTGATTTTTAAATAAATATATGTACGTACTACAATATTTAAAAAGAGGAAAACACATGTATCTCCCTTCCCTGTTTTTCATCCACCCATTCCTCTTCTCTGAGGCCATCAGTGCCATCAGTCTTATT
The DNA here is from genome assembly GCF_003265705.2 of Callorhinus ursinus. Taxonomy (NCBI): domain Eukaryota; kingdom Metazoa; phylum Chordata; class Mammalia; order Carnivora; family Otariidae; genus Callorhinus; species Callorhinus ursinus. The sequence goes on from NW_027397071.1 coordinate 41,890,237, forward strand.
TGTACTAGCTGTACATGTTCACAAAAGAAAAATGCTTACAAATATGCATTCAGACACACATACAAACATATTACACAGATGATAGTAGTCATAGTAGAAGCCAAGAGCATGCCACCCAAGACAGGCCACAGTGGCATGCAGGTTATTTTGAGCTGAAAACCATCAAGGATCAAAAGACTCAGGAAGAAACTTTAAATACACCCTCTTCAACAGCCTAAAAAGAACTTAAACAGGGGACCTGTACCAGGAAGAGAGATATTAACTGAGATTCCTTTTTATGTAAGAAATTTATCTGAATAACCGGACAAACTTTGCAAATATCTCCTCTCACCTTCCTGCTAATGGCCTCCCTCGCCTTTGTATCCCTAGACTCCTACCCCTCTCCTAAGCTCAGGATGCCATATATATTAAATTTTACCTGTCTTTGGAATTTCATGTCTGTGTGGATTCAGCATAAGTACAAAATTAAATTTTATTTTCTCCGATTAATCTATCTCATGTAAATTTCATTCTTATCTCACTTAGAACAATGTTCTTCTAAGGACAGAAGAAAATTTCTTCCTCCTCAACAGCATACACATATTAAATGTCTTGCTATTTCATTTAACATTATATCCAAGAGAGTGTTCTGTGTTAGTGTATAACTGGCTTTCTAAATTGCTCTTTTTTTCTGCTTCATAATATTTCTTGGACTAATAATAATGTATTTAATCAATATGAATGGACATTTAGGCTATTTCCAATCCTAAACTAAAGTGAAAGGTGTCACAAAGAATTGTGCATATGTTAGTTTACTGCATAATCTTTTAATTTTTTCATTACTTTCAATCCTTCTTTGCTTGCTTCTCTCGTGTTGCTTCACTTTATCTTTTTAGCTATATTTATTCTATTTTTGGTTACTACCAACTCAGTAGAGGGCAGTGATTTTTTTCCCCTACTTCCTTATGCTTGTTTGCTCTTGCTTCATTTTCATCTCTTGCCTTGTTGTATCTCTGCCTTGTGCTTCTACAAATAAGGGAATTTAGTGTAATCAGTTTTTCTTCATTCTTGGCAAAATGCTCAGTCACAATTGCATCAGTTGTATGGCAACAACTTTCTGCTTTCTCATTTGCTGTTTTTTGTTTTGTTTTGTTTTGTCTTGTTTTCCACAACCATTCATTTTGGTTTGTGATAGAGATCTAGGGCTGATTATTTTCAATTAATCATCTTTGTGATGAAGGAGCAGAAGGCTAGCTGAGGACAGGCAGAAGCTGCCACCCCACAACACTTCCCCTCCCCCATGAGATATATGTGACATTCCTCAAGCACTCCTGGCTGCCCTAAAGGAAAAACAAATAGTTAATTTATAGAGATTACAATCCTGCCAAGACGTGAGTCTCCCTCAGTTTACAAAAGCCTTAGCAATTTATAAGAACAAAGCATTTCTATCAGTGGCCTAGTTTCCAGAAGGGAATGTAGATACAATTAAATGTCCTTGTAATCTGCAGCCCATTGACAGATACTTGAAGCGGGCAAAGTGTAGTGTTCCTCCAACTATCTTACTGTTAATGCCTTACTAGAAGGAAAAACAACCTTAACTTGACAATGGCAATGCCACTGATATCCTGTGAGTCTTCTTTAACATACAAAAATCCTTTTGAAACTTTTTTGAAACTTTCCTTTTCCTTACCTCCACCAACTCCCAAGTATATAAGCAGCCACACCTCACAAACCCAGGGCAGCAGCTCTTTCTGCCCAGCAGTTCTGTCCCATGCTTTAATAAAACCACCATTTTGCACCAAAGAGATCTCAAGAATTTTTTCTCTGTCCTCGGCTCCAGACCTCACTGCACCGAACCTCATCTATATTCCAAAACCCCATCATTTGAATAAGCGGAGTTTTTATTGGCCTAGCTATTTGCTAAAGGTAGAGACCAGGGCCAAACTCCAGGGAATCAGAAGATGTTTTGGATGACTGAGAATTGGGAAGGTAAAGTCTTTCAGATTTTACATCTTTCCATGTAATTTGTATTCTATTTAACTACCGCCATTGAATGTCTCTCTTCTTCCATTTCTTTCAAGTATAGGCTGATGTGGGAAACAAAGGCAGAAGAAAAATTATTAAATTTCCTTACTACCTACAGCCCATTGACAAGTCCTTGAAACAAGCAGAGTGACATTCCTCTAGGGACTCAAATGCCTTGATGTTAACACTTTGCTAAGGACAAAAGGCAATCTTAACCTGACAACTCCCCCTCCCCCACACCCCAGGATTCTGTAATGTGCAAAATTTCCTTTGGAAACTTCCTTTATCTCTAAAACCTCCAAGATATGTGTTGGCAATCATCTCCCAAGCATAATGGCCCACCAATACACATCTGAAGGGTCTCACGACTAAGGTTTTATTAGACGGTAATAAATGACCATTTCCCAACAACGCAACAATAGCTAGCCCCCCCAAGGTCCTGGAAACCTTCTTCAAAATTCCTTGGAGACTTACGCCTATCCCTAACCCTTCCCAACTTGAACGTATATAATGGGCCACTCCTCATGACCCCATTGCAGCTCTTTCTGCCCACAGGTCCTGTCCCTATGCTTTAGTAAAATCACCATTTTGCACCAAAGACGTCTCAAGAATTCTTTCTTGGCCATCTGCTTCAAACCCTAATGTCTTTCCTACAACACAGGCCACTTCTGAAAGTTACATCAATTTTCGTATATTTCCTCATCCAGCCCCAGTTCTTCTGAATCTCTGAATTAAACTAGGTCCACCTCCTGATTTCACCCTTTGTAATCCTATTTTTTTCATCGCATAAGTTTTGGATTGGACCTTCAGTGACTGTTCGACTTGAAATGAAATATTCTCTGGACTCCTAAAGTTGAGTATTTAATTTTCCAATGGTTACATTTCAAGACAGCAGTCTCTTTTTTTCCCCTCCCTTAATCTTGCATCATCATTTTACTTTCAATCTCAATCAGTGCTGGACATCATACCAAATACTTCATACATAATATCTCAATTATTCCTTGCAATTTTCTAAGACTTAGAAAAGAATCAGTTATTTTTCAAGGTCAAATCATAAATAGCTAAGTCAGACATTCAGACTAAATAAATATTTGTTTCCAAATACCATGCTCCTTACCATAAACAAACCTGTTACACAAATTTTCTGATCATAGAAATAAAGGTAACTTTGGATGTTAGGGGTGTGATCCTATTATACCTGTGGTATAATATTTATCAAAACTAGAAAAAAATTGAAAATGTATAAACATAAAAATATTGTGATATGTCTACTATAGAAGCATTTATAATTTTTAATCATTATCAATTAAGGTATATGCTAATACAGATCACTTATTTTGAAACTAAAAGTCTTCAACATTGATTGATTGATTATATTACCCAGAACCACAGCAGCTAGATGCCATCATAAAAGAAAAAATTTGAAAATTATTCTATAAAGACTAAACACCAACTGCCTAAATACTTAGACACATAGAAAAATAAAAATCAGCATGCCACCTTAAATTCATCCTGAAAAAAATGTCATAACACAACATAGCAATACATCAGATTTCTTAAAAATCCTGCTAAAGAAATGCCACACTTAACTAAACACTTAGATTAGGGAAAGCAGTATTTTAAATTTGAACAAAATCTCTTTCAATAAGTCGCCTTTCTCACCAAGCCAGTGTTATCTGTTTACAAAATAATGAAATGGACAATTTGATTTTAAGTCGGCCTCACCTTAATTTAGAATAAGGAAAACACATTTTTTTCTGCCTCTTTGGTTCACATGTTCAAGTTGGTCTTTGTTGCTGTCATTGTTGTTTAACAAGGAATTTTTGGAAGCCTAAAAGGGAAATGCTTTCAATTTTAGAAAATGCCTGGATTGCTTTGCTGTATGTGTGATAAGGTACTGTATAAATCTAAGTTGCTGTTGTTGTTAATGGGATCTATTCTCACAAAACATCATTGTATGAGCTGCCTTTTTGCTGAGGCTGCCTGGAGGAGGGAGGGAAGTAGAGATTTTACTCCTGCTTTAAAAGGAAATAATCAGTCTGCAGGTGGCTGCATAGAGGGATAAGCAAATGGAACTAAGTGTAGCACATGGTTTTCCTGCACAGAATAACACCAAATAAGAATGAATGAGATAAAGATCTTTTGTACAAGCAGTGTTCTAAAGAGAAGTTTTGGGTTCCTAACGCCTCATGTTTATGCAGAAAAATCGTGGTATGCTTAAAATTAGATTTTTCTCCACAGGAACTTCTTACTATAATGTGGAACTGGAGCAGTATATAATTTTAACTTTCTATTCCTCCAAATCATCTAAGCCAATTCTGAGTCAGTGTTAAGATGTTACAGGCCAAAATAAATCCATGGTCTTTGATGCTGTGCCATCAACCCTGAGATCAGAGTCAATTCTTTCTTATCAAAGAGTTTGTCCAAGGTTCAGGGTTGATATATACTTTTTTATTCAGCTCTAAATAGGAAATGAGTTTTTTAAAGGAGGAGGTAGGCTTAAAGCAGTGCTGAATTAGTCACAAGAAATGCTTTATTTCAGATTTTCCATATCCTTTTATTCAGCTCAATTTTGCTGTGCATTTAAAAAATATTTGGCACACCCCATGGAATTTGGAAAAAAACTTTGCTCCAAGTCTGAGGTTTTACGATGAAATCAGGATAATTTCAGCTCAGTCTGATTTTCAAAGATAAGTACTTTCTTGAAAATCACTGCCAGATACCACGGCTTGCTGAGGGAAAAGTGAGAGATGCCGAAATGCATTTCAAAATACCCCCTGCAAGTGTTTGGGGAAAAAAAAGTATTAGCAACAACAAAGGTGTTCACTATTGTAAGATGCTCAGCTGCCTCGCTGTGGCTTCAGAGAGTCTACTCCCTGTTCTTGTCACCTACACTAATATTGGGAGGCAGCTGAGTGGCCTCCCGGATAACCATATTGCAGGACAAAAGAAAGGAGATGGAGCTGGAAGACTTCCAATTTCAGCCCAGTGGAGCCTGTGAGCTGGTGCCAAAGATAACAGAGTAGCATCAAAGCCTTATGGGACAGCTGCACGGGCAGGGAGCTATAAAGGCAAAAGAGAAGCAGACAGAGAAGGAGAGAGAACAGGAGATTGAGACAGAGAGAGAGAGGGAGAGAGAGGGAGAAAGGGATCCCGAATCTATGTATTTTAGTGCCATGCAGGACTCTTGGAGAGGAGAAAGGAGAGGAAAGTAGGGGAGATGGAGAGAGGAAGAAAGGGGACTGGGAGTAAAGGGAGAAGAAAAGAGAAGAGAGAGGAAGGGGAGGAGAAGTGAAGACAGGAAGGGAGGGAGCATGGGGAGGGGACAACTGGAAAAGTGACAGAAAGCAAGGTGGCTTGGATAATCTAAAGGATTCTAAAAACAAAGGAATTATCAGTAGGAAGGTGAACATACATTAGCCTCCTTCCCAAGCAAGTGAAGACTGTGACAATCAGCTCTTTAGTAAGAATTTCCTTTGGGGCCTTCTTGTCAAATACATCAACTCCCAAGACAACAATTACAAAACTGAAAGAATTCCCTGCCAAAAAATGAATCAATTCTAACTTCATTAGGGAACTTATAGGAACGTGGGGGGGAAGGGAGGGCAGTGTGTGTGTGTGTGTGTGTGTGTGTGTGTGTGCATGCACGTGTGTTTCAAGGATTTGAATGAACATATTATGGAAATGACCAATTATGAGAGATTAGGTTAGCTGATGGGAAGCTAATAGATGGGAAGCTACTAGGTAAAACAGTTGATGGGCAGCTGTGGTTCTCACTGGGCACAATTTTTACACACACCCCCCCCAACAGTGGGATATTTGGCAATACCTAGAGACATTTTGATTGTCATGAGTGGGGAGTACAACTGGCATCTAGTGGGTAGAGGCCAAGAATACTGCTAAACATCTGGCAATGTAGGGGACAGCACAACAAAGAATTGCCCAGCACAAATGGTCAATAGCACAGAGGTTGAGACACCTTGATCTAAAGTTAGAGAGACCTGTGTTTATTGGGGTCTGGCACATTGCCAGCTATGTGACCTTAGCCAAGTTATTTCAGTTCTTTGTGCCTTGGTTTCTTCACTTAAAAGATGAGGATAGCAATATTTGCATAAAATTAAGAATTCTAAGAATTAAACGAGATTTCATATGTTGTAAAAAATCCCTAGCCCTGTGCCTGGGACTAGATTGGTATCCAATAGATATTTTTTTCTTTCCTTCCAGAATGTAAGCTGGGCATGGAATAAAATAATAGAATAGAATGAATAAAATACACATTGATTTTTTTTCTTCTACTCTATATGGCAAGGTCTATGAGTTGGAAACAAGGTCATAATTTTCATAGTACATAGGCATGCCAGAAATTCTTCCCTAAATAAATCAATAATGGAAATAAATGGCTATCAGTCAGTTAAGTGTTTGACTTCAGCTCAGGTCATGATCTCAGAGTCCTGGGATGCAGCCCCTCATCAGGATCCCTGCTCAGTGGGGAGTCTGCTTGTCCCTACGCCCCTTCCCTCCCCCCTCCCACTGCTCACACTCTCTCTCTCTCTCTCAAATAAATAAAATCCTTAAAAATAAATAAATAAATAAAGTGGACATGAAAATAAATGAGGTAGGGAGGGAGGATTTTCTTATCTAAAATATCAATGAGTAGAATAAAACATTGTAATTGCATTAATACTTATACTCTTCTATTCAATGGCTTTTCTCATCCCCAAAATCTTGGGTTATGTTTCCTTCTATAGGCACAGTTCTTCTTCCTCATGGTTTATCACACATGTATTGATTTGTTTAGGACTACATTCCCTATGGAACTGTAAGATTGTGAAAATAAACGAAGACCACCCAAATGAGAACAAGCACAGGCTATTTATTCAGAGCTTGCTAAAGCAAGGGAGTCAGCCAACATCACTTGCATTTGGCAGAGACTCAAAGGCAGGCAGAGGGATGGAAAAGCTTTATAGTAAAACATTATAACAACAACAAAAAAGGGGAAAGCTTCAGGTATGAATTGATTGGAGATGTTGGCATAGGGAAGCTAGAGACAGGCTAAAGAGAAATGGAACATCATATGTGATTGGTTAGGGTAGTATATTTGGCTTTCTCTCGTTAGTCCTAAATTGTAAGCAGAGGAAAAATTAGGGAAGCTATCAGTTATTGATCAAGTCCTGACTGTTTTAGGCCAAAAGCTACAGAGGTTGTGGTTTGTCTTCCTGGACTGACTGATTCAGGCTATAAGTCAGAGTTGTATTTTAATATATGGTCTAGCTCTTGTCCATTTGTATATTCTGTCACTCAAGCTCCCTGAAGTTAGATACCATGTTTGCCTTGCTCTGTTTCCAAGGCTGAGCAAGTTAAAAGCTACAACAAATAAAAGAAAGCCACAGTGAGCAAAGGGCTTGTATTCTAGTTTTCTTTCCTTTTTTTTTTTTTTAAGATTTTTATTTATTTATTTGACAGAGAGAGAGCACAAGCAGGGGAAGCAGCAGGCCAAGGGAGAATCAGGCAGAAGGAGAAGTAGGCTCCCAGCTGAGTAGGGAGCCCTACATGGGACTTGATCCCAGGATCCCAAGATCATGACCTGAACTCAAGGCAGACACTTAACCAACTGAGCCACCCAGGTGCCCCTGTATTCTAGTTTTCATCCTAAGCTTCTTTACATATCTTAGCACCCTCCAGTAGAATAAATTGGGGTTAAAATGGAAGAATAAAATAAAAGCAGGCCTCTTATTTCTAAATAAATCACATAGATCCAGGGAAAATGCATTTGCTTTATTCAACAAAGATTAGTTGAATACTAAATATGGATTATGCCTGAGGGAGTTCAAATTTTATTGAGGGACACAGACCTGTAAAAAGACAATTATATACTCTGCTCCTGGCCATGATGGACTAACAGTACATTTATCCTCTTGCCTCAAAGAATTAAAAATTGGATGAAATTTACAAAATGGTTAAAATGGTTTTCAATCACTGGATAATAGACTGCTTGGCAAAGTAACCCTGAAAGAAAGAAAATGAACAGGGTAGGCACCACAGCTGCGCTCGTTCATGGACTGAAGAGAATATTTAGGCCAAAGAGCATGGAGGGAAAATCCAAACTGGACCCAGTGATCTCCCTAAGTTAAGGAGACAGAATGTATACAGAGGAATCCTTCAACTGTTCAGCTGAACACTGGTTAGTACATGTGTGTACGAAAACTACAAAAAGCTGGGCAAAGAACAAGACAGAAGAGGGCAGGTCAAACAATCATCAGCGTTTACACAGGGACTGGGAATAGTTGGTATTCTCACCAACCAGAAAGGCCTCACTTATGCAGAATTAAATAGAGGATTTAGATAGGTCCCCTTAGGACAAAAAAACAAACTATAAAAGAATTTTTTTTTCTATTGGATATATTGAAAGTCAAACAAAATGTTTTCTCTTCAAATGATGCTGTTTAAAAAAATGAAAAGAGTAGCTACAGAATGAGAGAAAATGTCGCCAAAAAAAAAAAAAAATCCTACAAAAGACCTGCATCTATAAGGATTTTTTACAATACAATAATAAAAAGACAAATAACCTCCCACCATAGGCAAATGATTTACATATTTCCCCAAAGAAGATATATGGTAGCAACTGAGCACACGTAAACAGCATCATTTATCATGAGGAAAACTCAAATCAAACCACAATCAGATACCACAACCCACCAATTAGAATGACTAAAATTAAAAAGGCTCATCCAAGTGTTTGCAAAAATGTAGAGCTTGGAACTTTCATATACTGCTGGTGAGAATGTAAAATGGTACAATTGTTTTGGAAAACAGATTAACATTTTCTTAAAAAATTAAAGATAATGCCCATATAATGACCTAGGCATTCCACAATCCTACAAAAGAAATGAAAGCAGATCACAAAAAGCTTATATGCAAATGTTAATTATAATTTTCTTTGCAAACCAACTTCCATCTATAGGGACTTGCTAAACATGTGGTCTATCATACCATACAATATGAAATCTACTCAGCAATTAAAAGGACATATCATTGCTATATGCAGCAACATGGATGAAATTCAAACAGTTGTAGTGATTGAAGTAAGCCAGACACACACAAAATGAAACACAAATTTTATAACTCCATTTACACAAAATGTTTAAAACTATTGTAGGGGCTCAGAATAAACTGACCCAAGATCTGACAGTTTGGTATGTGGATTATTTCAAGCTGAAAATAATCAAGGCCCAAAAGACTGAGGGAGAAACTTTCACTTTCCCACTCACTCACTAAAAGAATTTAGATACAGGACCCGCTCTAAGGAAGGAACTATCACCATAGATAAGTATATTATAATATCAACTAGGTATGGTAAACATTTGTTTACCATTTACTCCTTGTCATCTTCCTGTGAATTGCCTTACTTCCCTTTAATGTCCCAGAGCCCTATCCCTTCTCCTTAGTTCAGGATGACATATATACCCCATTTGCCTGTCTTGGGAATCTCTCATGTTTATGTGGATTCCCCATGCTTCAGTAATTAAATTTTATTTTCTCCTGTTAACGTGTCTTATGTCAATTTAATGCTTAGAACACCCAGAAGAATCCTGAAGAATAGAGGAAAGCTTTTCTTCCCTAACAATACAAATTAATCTATTGTGACAGAAAGCAAATCAGTGATTGTCTGGGGATGAGGTGGGGGAGGCAGAGAGAAGGATGGATTATACCCAGTCAGGAGGAAACTTTAGCCAGGGATGGACATGTTCATTATCTTGATTGTGGTGATAGCTTCATAAGTGTGTTAAGACTTCCCAAATTTTGTAGATTAAATATATATTGTTTACTGTATACCAATTATGCCTTGATAAAGTTGTATAAGAAGGTAATGCTTATAAAACAAAATTTCAGGTGTTATATGCACCTGAGGGCCCCAGTTATTAGATATTGGGTGGTGTGAGGAAGGAGGGAGGCAAAGAGAAAACCTGAATGCACAAATCCCTGGAAAGCACTTCATTACTGCTTTATATTTTACAGCTCTAGTGATCTGTACTTCTTGAATTTGCCCATATCATTTTTAAAAATTTCAAACAATCTGCATATGTGGATATTATTTTATTGACCAGCATTCCCTTTTCTTTACTTCTTTATAAATTCTAACAAAACACTACAGAGTCAATAATTACTTTTGAACTGTATCGTTAATGTCTTCCACTTAAATGATAAGTTCTTTGAGGCCAATGTTGATGACTTTCTGAGCTCTCAAACTCCAGCAAATATTCCCTTGCTCAAAGTAAATTTTCAGTTTATATTTGCTGATTCTTTCACCAACTACATAAGAAAGTCAGTCATTCTCAATCTTCAGTTTTCAGTGACTTGTCTTTGGTTCTTTTTTTTTTTAAAGATTTTATTTTATTTTATTTATTTGAGAGAGAGAGAATGAGAGACAGAGAGCATGAGAGGGAAGAGGGTCAGAGGGAGAAGCAGACCCCCCTACTGAGCGGGGAGCCCGATGTGGGACTCGATCCCGGGACTCCAGGATCATGACCTGAGCTGAAGGCAGTCACTTAACCAACTGAGCCACCCAGGCACCCATTGTCTTTGGTTCTTTATGGAAAACATTATTTCTTTGATTTCCCCTTCGTTTTAGAAAATCATTTTTATACTAAGCTTTAGTCACCTTTTTCCTTCTTACAATATGAGGTATTCTTGTCTGTTCAATCTCAAATTAGCAAGCCTATTTAATATATTTTCTACTCCAACAATTAGAGAATATAACCCGAATTAAAACAAGTTCCGTGATGTTTGAAATTATTTCAGCATAGTTGTGCAGGTAAGACTAATTGACCTAAGTAGCAGATAATTTTAAGATGTAAGAAGAGAGTTTAAAAACCATGAAGAAATAAGCTTAACAAAGAAATATGAAATCAAAACTAACAAAAAATTTGAGATTCAGAAAAACATTTTTGACGAGGTTGAATTATGCATAGAGATTGACTTCATATAGTTATTACTTTTAGTAAGACTGCATTTAAGTTGTGGACAATTTCTAACATAATCAAAAATGTAAATCACCTTATTTGCCTATATTAGACATGTGATTAATGGAGCCAAATTTATAAACTTATTAAATAAATAGGCTTATATTGTTTCAAGGCAACTGAGATTTTTTTTTTAAAGATTTTATTTATTTATTTGAGAGAGAGAGAGAGAATGAGAGATAGAGAGCACGAGAGGGAAGAGGGACAGAGGGAGAAGCAGACTCCCTGCTGAGCAGGGAGCCCGATGTGGGACTCGATCCCGGGACTCCAGGATCATGACCTGAGCCGAAGGCAGTCGCTTAACCAACTGAGCCACCCAGGCGCCCCAACTGAGATTTTTTTAAAGATTTTATTTATTTATTTGAGAGAGAGAGAGAGCATAAGCAGGGTGAAGGGCAAAGGGAGAAGTGGGCTCCCCAACGAACAGAGAGCTCAATGTGGGACTTGATCCCAGGACCCCAGCATCATGACCTGAGCCAAAGGCAGATGTTTAACCAACTGAGCCACCCAGGCACCCAAGCCAACTAAGATTTTGAAAGCATTAACCCTTTCTGAATTAATCAACATAAGCAATAGTACTGATTTGCAGACGAACACTTTTTCTGAAAGCAATAATTGTATCTGTTTTAACAATGATAGATACTTCTTTTTTAAATTTTTTTTAAAGATTTTATTTATTTATTCATGAGAGACAGAGGAGGAAAGAGAGAGAGGGAGAAGCAGAGGGAGAAGCAGGCTCCCAAGGAGCAGGGAGCCCGATGCGGGACTCGATCCCAGGACCCTGGGATCATGACCTGAGCCGAAGGCAGACGCTTAACCATCTGAGCCACCCAGGCGCCCGATAGATACTTCTTATACATCAAAATTTAATTATCACCCTTTCCATATATATATATATATGTACATATCTCTGTGTATCTATCATATTGTAAAACTGGGCATATTACTCAGATTATCAAATCAAAAAGGCTTTGCTGAAGGTTAGCTAGATATTCAGGAAGAGTATTTGCTTAGCTTTCACTTCTGTTAGTTGCTGTTAACTCTGCATTTTGTGTGCAGACTCTTAAAATGGGGAAGAGCCAGAGCACAGCTACATTTTTGACCTAACTCAGTAGTTCTTCCCTGTGCTTTGAATACTATAACCTTTTATTTGCTATGTCTGGTTTAATAGCTCCGTTCCAGTAACAAACTAAAATGTTCTCCAGGCAACTTCAATATCCTAAGGAAAACATGGTCCAAGCAATCAATTTTCTGACACTCGTTTACACTTGCTCATCTACAGTGATGGAAAAAGTGACAGTATAGATCTGTAAGTGACAGATTCCCAGCCAGGTCTGTTTCCTCAGCCCCAGCATCACTCAGCAACTCAGACCAAAGAATTTGCTGTTTGTATCCTCTACATATAGACACAGGTCCAACTTTAAACACGTTTTGTGAAAATCAAAATGATACAAATGTCCTAAGAATCCATATATGAATAGAAAGCCCTTGCAAAATAGCAAGAAATAAAGGGTAATTCTCCCAGATCATACTCCCTGATGTGTCAGCTTGTCTGAGCTAAATAAGATGATTCCTATTACATATAAAGTCTGTTGTTGCTCCCCGTACTGAAACATATCCACAAAATCAAAAAGATGCCAGGAAGAGACATCAAATGAAATTCAAAATAGGAGGTAATCAGTGAATTGATAAGAATCAAGCTAGGCAATTCTGTACCATGTATATGATGAGAGATGGTAAGACAGTGATAATAGAGTCAGATGACAATAACTGATTAAAGTAAACAAGTTAATATTTCAGAATAATTTGTTTAGCAATGTTACACAAATCTCTGAACTAGAAAAGACAAAGCATCTTCATAATCCAATTACTTCAAAAATTCTATTAATATAAAAATCCAATCCCATTGTTTGTATGCTATCATTACTGAGAGCTTCAGTTGCCATGGTGGCAAAATTATTAGAGAAAGTAGCTGTTCATTTTTATAAAAAGTTTTTTGGGATGGCCCACAGAAATTAAATATTTTGATTGAATAAAAATGGTTGCTGTAATATCTTAGTATGCAAAAGAAATAGTCTATAAATAATCCCAAGAAAAACACTTCTAAGTAATTATCTGATATTTACAGTGGAATAAAACACATTAAAAACCTTATGATAAGAACAAAAAATACAAAATACTAAACAAAGGGCAACTGCAACGTCATTTGTAATAACTTCTGGTATTTTAGCTTAGTCCTAAAGTTAATATTCTAAATGTGCAGTGCCTTATATATGGTATGTACTCAATAAATCTCCACTGAATGATTGGAGAAGAAAAAAATGCTCATTTAAATACTAACAAAACTTGAATTTATATTTAATTGTTTTTTTCCATTGGTATTGAGTTTCAGAATGCAGTTGTGCCGTTATATTTTCATATACTCTAACAGAAGTTGGATATGAGTTTTTGTTTTAAGTCACTAAACATTGAAATATTAAAGTAGACAATTTTTAAAATAAATATCTGTAAGGAATATAATCAATATATCATAGATTTTAATTTTTTTGAGGTCATTGGAGTTTAATCCTGGGCTAGATCTATTTTATTAACTAAAGGCAAAATATTGATTAAAACTCCAAGAAGAGCTATAGGGATAAGACTTATGTATGTTGGGATTAGTTTAGTAACTCACAAATCATATGCTACCCAAAAGCTTACTTTTCAAAGAAATTTGATAGATAAAACATTTGAAAAAATAAAGATTGCCTTAGGTTCAAAAGAGAATTGTAAGTAAAACTTGTATGACATATTCTCTGTCCAATAGAAAGATAATTAGCATTTCTGGAAAACAAATATTTAACTAAACAAAATACTAGACACTGTATATCTATTAACCCTTCCTTAAAAATTTTTATTAATTATAGTTGTCATACAAGGTTTTATTAGTTTCAGAGATATAAAATAATGACTCAGCAATGTTATACATTACCCAATGCTCACCATGATAAGTGTAGTCACCATACAACATTATTAAAATATTATTGACTATTAATTTCCTATGTTTTACTTTTTGTCTCCATGACTTATTTTATAACAAGAAGTTTCTACCTCTTAATTCCCTGCACCAATTTCATCCATCTTCCTACCCCTCTTCCTTCTGGCAACCACCAGTTTGTTCTCTGTATTATGAATCTATTTCAAATTTTTTTGTTTGTGCTGTATTTTAGATTTCATATGTAAGTGAAATCGTATGGTATTTGTCTTTCTCTAACTGACTAATTTCACTTAGCGTAATACCCTCTAGATCTATACATGTTGTTGCAAATGGCAAGATTTCATTCTTTTTTATGGCTGAGCAATATTCCATTGTATATATAGTTAGCACATCTTTATTCATTCATCTATCATCAGATACTTAGGTTACTTCCATATTTTATCTATTGTGAAGAATACTGCAATGGACATAAGAGTACATATATTTTTTGAATTAATGTTTTCATTTCCTTTGAGATAAATACCCAGTAGTGCAAATATTGGATCATATGGTATTTCCATTTTTAATTTTTTTGAGGAACCTCCATACTGTTTGCCATAGTTTTTTGTACAATTTGCATTTCCACCAACAGGGCACAAGTGTTCCCTTTTCCCTGCAGCCTTGTCAACATTTATTATTTCTTGTCTTTTTGATAAAAGCCATCCTGACTGGTGTATGGCAATATTTCATTGTGGTTTTGATTTGCATTTCCCTGATGATTTGTGATATTGAGTTTGCATGTATTAACTCTTAATTCTTACCATAATTCTAGATATTTTCCCCATTTTCTTTCTCTGGGGGGGGCTTTCTAAATTGCTCCCCAAGCAATCTGCCTTTAGATTCTATGCAATACTCTACACTTCCCCTAGGTTATTCGAATTTATGAGGTGGGAGGGAGACATCAGGGTCTAAGCACCAATATTTTTGGCAGAGATTTTTTTTCATACATTTTAAACTTTCCAGTGGGTGAAAACTGTAAGCTGCTTTTTGGCAATGCTATTCCTGTATAATACCTCTATATTTCAATATTCCTATGATATATAATTTGAGGCATTTTAAAAAGCATTATTAAGTGGTATTACTATAATTCAGTTTGAGGCACAGTGATATGTTTCATAGCATCTCTGGGAGACATCATGTGCTCATTAGAAGGGAAATATTCTGACATCAATACCTTTAGGCAGCTTAGTAGAGAGAGAGATACATTTGAACATGAGTCCCATAAAAGAGAGAATCATAGCTGCATTTCAAGTTCAGAAAGAGGGAACAGCTCTACTTCTAAATAAAAATAGATATTTGTCAGAAGGTTTAAAAATACATGTTCATCAAAGCTACAATTTTCAGAAAACCAGAAAAATAATCCAATATAATCCAAATAAACACTCCTGTCTGTCACATAACCTTTAATTATAATATGGCAACTGTAATTTCACCTAATTAGAAAAGGTGAATCCAATTTTGAATTGCAAATTATCCCTTTTAGGAAAGCTCAAAGTAAAGCGTTCTCAGACTGACAGACTCGGTATGGATTGAGGTGCCCTATGATGTGACGTTTTTGATTAATCAGTGAGTTATTCCAAAAGGCTCTTATATGGAACCATTCATTGGTTTTAATATTAGTAGATAAAGCTTTCCAATTAATACTTGTATCATAATACATGAAAGTTAGCATCCTAACCCTCTCCAACCTCCCTGAAATTCTGTTTTGCCATTTAAAAATAGGGACAAAAATACCCACATTTTAATGAAATAACAAAAATTAAATGAGAAGCCACAGGAAAACTGTTGGGTGAGCACTCAATGTATCTTAACTAACTTTAATTGCAATTAATTTAACGTTGTATGCTTTGGAGGATAATTCTACTAACAAAGAAAAAAATCTTTATTAAAAATAAAAGCTTAGATCATTTTCTAGTTTTAGGATCTACAGAGATTGAACTCTTCTTGGTTGATTAAACAATTTTATTCACTAAAAAGAAAGTGAGAAAAAGAAGTGTTAAATGTCTAAGATTTTAAAAATAACCAGCTATTCCAAATTAATTTTGGTTGAACAAAATATAGTTTTAAAATATGGATGTAAATAAAACTTCCAGCGTTCTATTCAGAGTAGCAAGCAAGGGACATTTTTGAGAAAGAATTCAATATAAAATTAGAAATATGATTCTATATACTAAAGGAATAGTCAAGGCTTCAGATTTAAGCCACTCCAAAAATCTACAAAAAATAATGTCCTAAAGTTAAAATTATTTATTAAAAATATGTGTACCAGTCCAACTCACAGAACCTCTGACCAAAAAAAGACAGATATAGAAATATTTTGTCTACAGTCTGCAAACACAACACAAAAGAATGTGAGGGTTTTTTTCATTTTGTCTTTGCTAGTCTAGAGAAGACTTTAAAACATTATCAATGCATAATTTCTTAGTTTTTGATATAGCTAAGTAGTGTAGAGGAGTGAATCTTACCAAGACCTTTGATCTTATAATGTACTGATTTTATGGTTCCTATACTTAGTGAGAATGAGATATAAAACAACACTAAACAGAGATCTATTCCCAAAAGTTTCTTATCAGTGGTTCCAAGAGAATAGAGGACAGACCTCAAGAAAAAGACTTAGTTATCGTGAGAGTGTTTCATCAGAACTCAGTTCAAAGTGTTCTTTTTCTAATATAATTTCAAGAGAATTATAGGAAGTTCTCACCATTGTTGTGGAAGGCATTTTGGGAAAATTAGCAAGAAACAATGATTGTGCAAAAGGAGTTGTGGGCATTTAAATATTCAGAGTGTTAGAAATTTTCAGTTTTCTATTGTGCATGTATTTGGGCAATGGAATTTAAACATTTTAAAAACATATAGTTTATTCATTTTACAGTGAATATAAAAATATTTTAAAGGCTGAAGCTTGAGGAACCACTAGAAACCTGTTGAAATCTAACAGATACATGTAGATTATGTACAGTGACACGAAGAATCAAAATGATGCTAGAAAGAAATATTCTAGACAGGAATACAACAAACTAGTCTCACAACTCCTGGCTAAGGATCTTAGCAAAGTTCTCTAGAGAAAGACTTGTAAGGTGCATGACAACATATTGAAATGTGCATAAACTGTCTCTGTTCATTCTAAATATTTACCAATGAAACTTGAAAGCACTAAACAAAATAAGTCCTCCTTAAGATTTTACTAACTATAGCATGAAAGTTTAATTAAGACCAACTTGTCTATGGTCTAGTGTAAATGGAAAATTGCACAATGGTTCAAAACAAGAAAAATTTAACCTTACACCCTCAACACCAGGCCAAGAATAGGTGAAAACATTAAACTTCACCTAACTTAAAATTTGTTTTGTCCCACTAAAAACAAGAAATTGATTTGACATTTCTAATTATGAGGAAATTAATCAATTGTTTTAATATCATGGCGATATATAAATGCTTAAGTATTGATAGATTTGGAGCTGGGGGCGCCTGGGTGGCTCAGTCGTTAAGCATCTGCCTTCGGCTCAGGTCATGATCCCAGGGTCCTGGGATCGAGTCCCACATCGGGCTCCCTGCTCAGCGGGAAGCCTGCTTCTCCCTCTCCCACTCCCCCTGCTTGTGTTCCTGCTCTTGCTGTCTCTCTCTGTCAAATAAATAAATAAAATCTTTAAAAAAAAAAAAAAAGATTTGGCGCTGACAACCTTGAAGGATTTTATGCTTGCTTACAATGATAAGTAACATGGTTATTTCCATGCTATTTTACAGGATTGGCAAGTAATCATATCCTGGTCACATTAGCAATCTCAATAATTATGTTTCACTTCGTATTTAGCCACTCTCATTTTAATCAATTCTGTTGAAATTACTTGCATTGGGACTAAGAAGTTCTGATGGCTATTTTGCAGAGCACTCACAGTTGAGAGAAAGAAACTGGTAGAACTCTCTTTCTTGTGAGGTCTCCAAATACATTTTATTCCCTAAGGATGATAGGCTTTCTATATAATAAATGCACTCTTTTATTCACTTTTTCTCTGAATACATTACATAGCTTATCCTACATAAAATAAAGAATATAATGATGGATGCCAAGAACAAGTTCATTTTTCTACCTTAAGGCTAACTTACGGTTTTTAATCATCTTGCAGCCATTGAACAGAATCCTGACTGGAATTATGTAACTGGATCTTTTTGACCTTCCAAATGACAGAAAAATTAATTTTGGTTTTGTTTTTCCCCCTCCATGTACCTATATTAAACATAAAAAATGAAACAGGTAAAATGATATGAAGCAGAAGCACACTCACAAAAATTTTCCATATCGTTGAGGTTTGCCTTGTCATAGGAGTTCTACATGCAGAACAGAAGCAATATCGGTGTTACTGCATAAAGTTCTTTAATAAAGTGTCTTCAACAAGCATATACTTTTTTCATAGTCACAAGAACATTACCAGTGTACAAATGGGAGGTGATGACAGACGATTCTGAGATGTAAAATATAAATGTTCATGCTTCTCTGCTGAGGTGATGAATCGGCACAATAAAATATCCAGTCCTAAATTTTAGCTCAGATTATGTTGCGAAGTCTAAGCAGTCCCCAATCCAATTTTATACATATGTAGAATTTAGTTCTAATAGCAATGGTGATCCCCCAGATCTAATCTGCAATGTTCAGCCAGTCGATTTCTTGTTGAAACAAAAGTAGTTGTACATACTTTTGAGGATATAGGCTTCAGGGCAACTTATGAAAATAGCACCTTGATGAAAATGAAATGATCCGGTAACACGTGACATGATATAACATAGCTATCCAAGTACACTCAGAAGATTTAGAGAAAAATAAGAGGGGATTATATCTTTAGAAAGAACACAGACACACACATATAAATTTGTCAT
The DNA here is from genome assembly GCF_003265705.2 of Callorhinus ursinus. Taxonomy (NCBI): domain Eukaryota; kingdom Metazoa; phylum Chordata; class Mammalia; order Carnivora; family Otariidae; genus Callorhinus; species Callorhinus ursinus. Next base: position 41,909,149 of record NW_027397071.1, read on the forward strand.
ACCAAATAATCCCACACTTGGACTGGCACGCAAAATACGATACAATAATGGAGCGGGAAATAAAATGTTATAAAGCTACCCTTATATTTCCTAATATCCCAAGTTGCAAACAATGGCAATGAATGCCAAAGCTTTTGCCATAATCCCACAAATATAAGCAAATTCATGGGCATCACCAGGAAATTTGAGATAATCAGGCTATATCTCAATTGTGGATCTTTCTTCTCAGCCTGTCTTAATTCTTGAATTAAATCTCATGAATAATTCGGGAGTCTGATTTAATACAATTCTGATTTCTAATGCTTAAGGCATGTCACTTGTCTGGACTGTACTTTACTTAGACTAATAAAACAAGTGTACTTATCCATTTTTACTCACCAGTCTTGTTGTTGTTGTTGTTTTATAGATTGCATTATGTATCATGTTGGAGGCAAAAGTTTAAAAAATGTTAAGCTATTTTTTTCCTTACACTCATATTTAAGAAGTCTATGTATTTGAATTAAATAAAAATGTTTTATTTTGCTTAAACCTTGTTTTGTAACTACTTCAACTATAAAGAAATTCAAAGTAATATGAAATTTGAATAAAGTGGAAATATAGATATAATTATTTGATTAATCAGGGTATCAGTAGAAAGCAGAAATTATCTCAATTGTTTTAACAAATAGAATTTAATACAAATAATCATGAACGAGGGATTGAACAACAGAAAAAGCAAACTGCGAACAAAACAGAAATGTCATGAGGTGGCAATAGGAGCAAGCAGGGCTTATGCTGCCCTGTGTCTGGGAAAACAAAGAGATCAAAGTTATTAAAACTTAGAGATTTAGAGAAGAGGTCCCCTGGAGTTGAAATTCAGACCTTTGAGAAAGAGCCTGGGACTTGTGTCTCTGAGATTAGGGAGATGCTCTGTGGGTGTAGCACACAGACCTCAGAGGAACATGCATCAAGCGGATGATACTGATGTCCCTAAGAGTCTTCAAGCTTAGTTTGGTAAGTATTGGGGGTGGGGCTGAGGAATAAAAGCTGGAATCAACTGTCATTGTGAAGAAGTTTTGGTAGGTGTGACTGACAGGAACAGAAAGCAAGTAGGAAGCACATATCAGACCAATCCTTCTTCCCACTGCACTCTTCTTAGTGGCCTCTATTGACAAAACCTAAAGGGAAAATCAACTGGCAAAGCAGAAATGTGGCTTGCTCATCTCAAACCTAGAATTACAAAGATTTTAGAAAGATGACTTCGAAGCTGAGAGAACAGGGGATATTGTGACCATTATGTCAATATTCAACAACTTAGAAGAAATGGGAAAATTCTTTGAAAGACACAACTATAAAAGTTCACTCAAAAAGAAGAGGTAATCTGAATAGTTCTTTAGGCATTGAAGAAATTAAATTTGTAAAGCAAAACTTCTGCATAAAGAAAACTCAAGAGCAAGATAACTTCACTGGTGAATTCTATCAAACATTTAAAGAATAAATAATACCACTTCTACACAATCTCTTTCAGAAAATTAAATAGGAGGAAATCCTTCCCAACACATTCTATGAGGCCAGCATTTATACCAAACAAGAAAAGGACTTGGAAAGAAAACATGATAACCAAGCAGAAGTTAGCCCAGGAATGAAAGTGGGTTTAACTTCAAAAATAAGTCCATTTCATTCACCATATTTACCAATTAAAAAGATTGACCACAGGATTATCTCAATAGACAGGAAATGAGCATTTGACAAAATCCAACATTCATTCTTGTTATAAACTCAGAAAATCAGAAATAAAAGGGAATATCCTTAGCCTCATGAAGGTCATCTATGAAAAATCATGCAGCTAACATCATATTTAGGTGAAAGCAATAATGCTTTCACTCTAAGACTGGGAACAAAATGAAGATGTCCACTCTCTCCAATTATTTTTAACATTGTGCTGGAGGGTCCAGCCAGTGCCATACATAAAGTACAAAGGGGAAAAATTTCCCTAGTGTGAAAAGAAGATGTGAAACATCTTTTTTCACATTAATTTATAGTTTCAACACCATTCCAATCAAAACAGCTACAAGTAGGAATTGACAATCTGATTCTAAAATTAATATGATAATATATCAAATAGCTAAAATAACTTTAAGAAGAATAAAGTTGGTATGAGCAACAAAATGATTTTGACTTATTTTAAAGCTACAATTACCTATAGTATGTAAGTAGCATCAATACTGAAAAATAGACCAAGGGAACAAAATAGAGAGTCCAGAAATAGACCATCTCATAAATTAACACCTCATTTTTGGCAAAGGTACAAAGTTAATTCATTAAAGAAATAATGATCTTTTCATCCAGTGATGTTGGAACAACTATATTATTACCATATATTCATATGGTAAACAAAAAATCCTTGATTCATTCCTTGAACTATCAAGAAAAGATAATTCAACACAAGTCATAGTCCTAAATGTGAAACCCAAAACTATAAAACTTCAAAAAGAAAACAGAGAAGTTCTTTTTGACTCTTTGTTAAGCTATGATGTTTTAGATACAACACCAAAACATATTTAAAAGAAAGACTTGAAAAATCAGACTTCATAAAATTTTCACTCTTCTAAAGACCTTATTTTTTTTAAAGATTTTATTTGTTTATTTGAGAGAGAGAGAATGAGATAGAGAGAGCATGAGAGGGGAGAGGGTCAGAGGGAGAAGCAGACTCCCTGCTGAGCAGCGAGCCTGATGCGGGACTCGATCCGAGGACTCCAGGATCATGACCTGTGCTGAAGGCAGTCACCTAACCAACTGAGCCACCCAGGCGCCCTCTTCTAAAGACATTATTGAGAGAATAAAAAGAGTCATAGACTAAGGAAAAATATTTTTAGATTCTATATCTGATAAAGGGCAGAGGGAGAGGAAGAGAAATAATCTTAAGCAGGCTCCCCGCCCATCACGGAGCCCAGTGTGGGGCTTGACCTCATGACCCTGAGATAATGACCCGCACCAAATCAAGAGCCATTTGCTTAACCAACTGAGCCACTCAGGCACCCTGGAAAATGTATTGTTTTTTGAAAAAGAAATAAAAGAGGACATTTAAGAACTTCATATTAGAATGCAAAGAAAATGTATGAGAAATATTTAAGTTGTGAAAACGAAGTCAAATGAAAAGTATTTTTGCGGGGCGCCTGGGTGGCTCAGTCGTTAAGTGTCTGCCTTTGGCTCAGGTCATGATCCCAGGGTCCTGGGATCAAGCCCCATATTGGGCTTCCTGTTCACCGGGAAGCCTGCTTCTCCCTCTCCCACTCCCCCTGCTTGTGTTCCTTCTCTCTCTGTGTCTCTCTCTGTCAAATAAATAAATAAAATCTTAAAAAAAAAAAAAAGAAATGTATTTTTGGGTAAAGCAGCAAAAATGCTAAAATATTTTTAATAAATTGAAAACTCACTATGGCACATACACTATATGAGTTCAGAGTGTTTTATCTAGTTGTAAGTCATTGAGTATATCTTAATTACACAAGATGAACATTTTGTGATTATTATTATTGTTGTTATTCTGAGTTCCTAGTTCACTTTCAGGAAAAAAGAAAATGTCCTAATGCTTCCTTCTCAAGTTTTATGAGAGAATTCCATAAAGTGTCAAAATGTCTAAGAGAAACCTCCTATGGAGTAGACTGTTGATTCTGAATACCCTACATTAATTTTTCTCCACATCATCTGCTTACCTCTGGATCAGAATCACCTGGGGCACCACATAAACTACAGATTTATCAACTCCACTTCATATCCCGTTCCTTATAGCAGGCTGTTTATGTTCTTTATGGTATTCCCAGTCAGAACTCCAATGTCTGTAACATAATTGGGGATGCTCAAAAACACACGTGTTTATTGACTGAAAAAAATCCTCTTCCATTTATACCTCACAATTTTCTTTTCAAATATGCATTTTTTGCCATGGGAATTCAGTTTGACCAAGAATTATAATCCAGGATATTCTTATGTTCTTTACCACTGAAAGTTAGAGTTTATAGTAGAGCTATATCAGGATCTCAGGAGTAAGAACCTGATTCTAAGGGTCTTAGAAGTGTGTTAGCCCTTTTTAGCTGGAAAATAGGTCTCCATCTAAAGATGACAATCAGAATGTCATAATCCTTATGACAAAAGAAACAGAAAAAATTGAATAGGAAATTTGTTCTATGCCTTGGATAATTTTTTAAATTATTGTTTCTGTGCATTTTTGACCCAGTTTTTTACCTAATAAGAACTTAGAAATTTAGAAAGTTCTAGCTGGTCAGAGAAAGAATTCCAAGAACAGAGTAAATCCCAGGGAATTACTTAGTCTAGTCAACCCTCTGTACTTTAAGTCCTAAATATTTTTTAATTAAGAAGAGAAGGGCTATCTGCATGACAGATTTGAAAATATGTCTTCTCATAAGAATCACCAGGACCTCACATATTCTAAGTCCCCACACCATCATCATTGAGATGGAATTTTAGGAAAGTGGCACAGTATCTGTTGAATCACCAGCACTCCCACCATCAAATGATTTTAAGTTTGGAAAATATTATATTACAGAGTTGGCCCTCTTGTCTTTATTCTATTCTCTCCCCACCCCCCAATTTTCCACATTACCACTCTCTCTAACAACACAATGTAGCTTTACTCAATTTTACCAAATTTTATAAATCTTATATTTTGTAAGTATAATTGTTACACCAATAAACTGTGCATATTTAGATCATGCAATTCAATAAGTTTGACATATTTATATTCTCATAAAACTGTCAGCACAATCAAGATAATGAACAGATCCATTATTCACAAATGTTCTCGCATGGTCTTTTGTGATTCCTCACCTCATCCTTCCCTCACCCACCTTCATAAGAAATCACTCACCCCCTTCTGTCATGATAGATTAAGTTGCATATAATAATAAGTTGTTAATTATATTACATAAATACGAGTTAGTTGTATTTTAGATAAATGGTATGATAGAATATGTAACTCTTCAGTCTGACTTCTTTCAGTCATCACCATTAATAGAGATTCATCCAGGCTATTGTGTGTATCAAGGGTTCATTTCTTTTTATTGATGAGTAGATTTCATTGTATGGATATGTTGCAATTCTTTATTTATTTCCTTGTTGATGTTTTTCTTCCCAATTCTGGCTAACATAAAGAAAGCTGCTACACACCTTGTGTACAAATCTGCATTTGAATATATAATTTATTTCTTTTTGGGTTAAACACTAGGGAAGTGGACTGACTGGATCATATGGTAAGTTTACTTTTTTTAAATATTTCAAGTTTTTATTTAAATTCTAGTAAGTAGCTTATTGTGTAATATTAGTTTCAGGAGGAGAATTTAGTGATTCATCACTTACGTATAACACCCACTATTCATCATAAGTGCCCTCCTTAATGCCCATCACCCATTTAGCCCATCCCCCTGCCCACTTCCCCTCCCGCAGCCCTCAGATTATTCTCTATAGCTAAGAGTCTCTTACAATTTGCCTCCCCCCCTCTTTTTTTTTTTAGGAACTCTCACACTGTGTTTGTACCATTCTATAAACAATTGTACTGTTTATATTCTCATCAGGAATGTATAAGAGATCCAGTCCCTCCTGATATTCATGAACACTTGGTGTTATACATTAAATATTTATGTTCTCCCTAAAATTCATATGTTGGAACCTTCCCTCACAATGTGATGGTATCAGGAAGTGGGGTCTTTGGGAGGGAAGTAGGCCATGAGGGTAGAGCCCTAATGAATGTAATTACTTAGCACCCTTATAAAAGGGACCCCAGAGAGCTCCCTCACCCTCTTTCCATCAGGTGAAGGTACAATGCAAAGTGGTAACCTAAAAGAAGACCCTCACCAGAAGCTGATAATGCTGGCCCCTGATCTCAGAATTCTAGTTACTAGAACTGTGAGAAATAAATATATATTGTTTATACACCATCTAGCTTATGGCACTTTGTTATAGTAGCCGAAACTGACTAAGACACTTAATATAGTCATTCTTCAGTTTCTTCCATTCTAATACATGTGCAGTGGAGTCTAATTGTGAATTTAATTTGCACTTCCCTAAGGATTAATGATCTTGAGCATCTTTTTATGTGCTTATTTCTGTGCGTGTATATGTGCATATACTCATTTGTCTTAAATTTGAAATGTCACATATTTTCTCACAAATTTTCTTTTATTCTTTTAATGAAAAGAAGATTGAACTAGATTATCTAAATTATATTTTTCTTACACTGTAGCAGTAATGCAATGAAAAAGAAGAAACTAGTATGAATACAAGTGATGTGTTCCTTTCCTCCACCCCTCCTTTTTTCTCCCCAAGCCCATCACATACATGCTAGGACATATACCTCTTCAATCACTCTGTAACCAGTCTGTCACTTTGAAAGCTGAACGTCGCTACCCTGCTTTGCAGCCCTATTCACACCCTACCTAAGTCAATCATAGTGACTCATGCAGTCCACAACGCAGAATCCCTTACATCTGTCAAAAGAACAAGAGAAAACAGGACTGCACATCTTAGGGAAGACTCGAGTTAAGGTCAAAATCATTCAAAATCACTTGCACTGTCTTTTTTTTTATACTTCTTTTTGAACATGCAAAGCCAAGTGGGTCTGAGAGGGAGAAAAGCTTCCTGTTCACTCCCAAATGGTATTATTCAGGAGTGGACAAAAATACTTTACTTTTTTATTATGAGTTTGTAGGAGAAGATATACAGATAAGAGATTCAACACCTCCATCTGTGTCAAATGAAAAGCATTTTTAAAACAGTACTTAATAGTATATATACCTATTATGTGAAACAATTACTGACAAAAGCAGACATCTGCCATTGTCACTTAACTGAAAAACATCATTTAAAAGATTAGCTGTATTTTTGTGCAGCGAATTTAAGTAAACATTATGTAAAGTGGCTAGAGATACACAGACAAAATTTTGAGAATAAAATTTTGAAATTTGTTGAAACAGGTAGTCATTGCTATTTCTTTTTTTTAAGATTTTATTTATTCATCAGAGAGAGAGAGCACAAGTGAGAGAACATGAGCAGGGAGAGTGGCAGGCAGAGGGAGAAGCAGGCTCCCCACTGAGCAAGGAGCCTCATGCAGGACTCGAACCCAGAACCCGGGGATCATGACCTGAGCCGAAGGCAGAGTTTAACCGACTGAGCCACACAGGTGTCCCGTCATTTCTGTTTCTTAAGTAAAATATTATTTTACTAATATATTTTTTTTAAAAAATGATTTGAATAGCTAGAATCTAGCCAAACCAAGCAGACCCAAAGGCTGTGTCTTTTGGATCTATTAATAAGAATTTTCCTTTCAATCTTCTTGTCTCATTTGGGTTTGGTATAGAATTTCTGTTTATATGCCCCAGAGTCCTCCCTCCAAGTTTCATCATTTGTATTTGCAAGTCCTTTGTACAAACCTACAACCTGTAAAGTTTCCTATAACAGATACTAGAGTATGACTGCCATTACGCATTTGTTACTTCAGGTCATTATTGCCAGGACAAAACAATTTGAATACAGCTAAATTAGTAAAATAATGAATTTCATTTTTTAAAAATGGAATTACCTGATCCTATAATCTGTTAGTTTCTAACTTTTTTGTGGGGACAACAAACTGCCCTGAATATCTGATTGGTGCTTTGGTTCTTCTCCATAAGAAAAATCTATGTATCACGTTTTGAATGTACATTGAATGTTAATATAATTTCAGCTTGTTTACAGAATGCTGTGTCTGTGGAACAGGCTTAACTAACTCCAGGACTGAAAATCCAGGTGTGTAAGTTACTCCCTACAAAAGGGCATCTGCCTTAAGCTCAGGTCATGATCCCAGGGTCCTGAGATGGAGTCCACGCCGGGCTCCCTGCTTGCTGGGGAGTCTGCTTCTCCCTCTCCCTCTCATTTAATCTCTCAAATAAAGAAATAAAATGCTTTGGAAAAAAAAAAGGACACTCAGATGTGATGATGGTAAAGTGTGTGTGTGTTGGGGAGGTCAAGTGGGGATGGGAGATGGGACTGAAATCTAGCCTGCACTCTGCTCACCAACTCTTAGGGCAAAATGTCTATAGTAAAAAAAAAAATCTAATTTTTGATTCACACAGAGTCACAGTATATGCTATGAGAAGTAGTAACAATCTCAATAATAATTGTTAATCAGTGAAGTTTTTTCCCTTTACTCATTAGTTTAAAATTATATCTTGATCTAGAGAAGATTTCAGGTTATATAAATGGCCAAGATAGTCTAAGCAGTCCTGACTTTCTTATCAGTTCCATATTTATTTACATAGCAGAATACTTAGTACATGGTAGCTAATAATAAATTCCCATTGAATTAAACTGCCAGGTGTATCTGTGTATGTATGTGTTTGTGTGTATTTGTTTGCATAATGCAATTCGAACCAAAGTTATTTAACCTTTATGAAAGCCAGATCTCTTCTTTGTGATATTTGTTACTCCTTGTTTATCTAACAGTATGTTTGTGTATTTTTATCCTATATCTAGAATTCTCTGTATCTTGAAGAAAGCTATACAACTAAGAATTTTTAACTTATGAATTCAACTTATTTGCCATAAATTCTGAAAACACTGAAATTATCCTTTCAGATTCTTCTCCTTGTATTCAAATTACTGCAGTTAGGATTTGTAATATTACAATATACAAATTAAGTTTATTCATAAAATTTACAAACAAATTTTACCCAGTTCCATTTGACTAGGTCTATGAGATACTGAGTAGTGGAAATGGAATATAAAAATAATTACCACCGAGGAAGTTTTACTTTCATACTACACAGTACAATTTTGCATAAATGTAATTCTTCTTGCTCTTGATATCAAAGGAAAACTTCGGGACAATACAAAAAATCACGAGCAAACTTTTTCTCTTTGTATAAAAAAATACTATGTGGTTTATTTCTGGGCTTAGAAAACATCTTAGTGAATCAACCTTTAACCCCACATTAAGCGAAATATATGTAAGTGTATGTGTGTGTGTGTAATGGAAAATGGACGTAAAAGTAAATAATGGACAATGGAATGGAAAACAGAATTAAAAGTAAATAATAAAAAGCAGAGTACAATTAAAGGGAATGATAACTAAATAAGAAGTTCTTAGAATTGGCACCTACTGTAACAAAATTAGTGTATTGTCTATTTCTATGAAAACATTGTGCTACAAAATCTTAGGTAGGATAATAATATAAGAAAAATAGAATTTCTCTGCTCTTTCTTGTCATCTCCCAACTGCAAGTGTCCTTTAAAGTTATACCACCCTCAGTTTTCTATTTATAAATTACTTTGAATAGGTATCTTTTGGTTTTGCTAACCAGCCTCTATTCACTGAATTTTCAGTCATATCATCTTACACATTCTCTGAGAAAATATTCCTTCCTCACTCTCTACCTACATGTGGTTTGAGAGGGACTCTATTGGATTAATAGAGCATATGATCCACGTTAATTCTGGCCACATTTATTGGCTTAGGATGGACATATGACATAGTTTGGGATACTAACATACTATGGGTACTTTTATATATTTAAATTTAAATAGTTAACCTAAAACTAAACAAACATTTATTCACCAATGAGTCTATATTTGACAAATGCACTGCCAAACTATCTTTCACACTATTCTCCAAATATATCATCTTACGATATTTATTTCTTTAAAGTGAAGAGCAAAGCATATTGTAAATTGATCTGAATACACAGTTTTTCTGTAGTGGACTGGTTACAGTAATATCTCCAATTTGTTCATACTTCCCTGTATTCTCCCTGACTCTGAGCTTGGCCATGAGAATCCCTTTGGCCAATGGATGGTAACAAATGTGACAAAAACATATTTTAAAACTGTACATCAGGTTTTGCTTTCTTGCTACTCTTGGAAACTTGCCTCTATGTCAGTAAATCTTGTCTAGTATGCTATAAGAAGTTACCCCAAACTGACAGGTTTAAGATGAGAGAAATTTATTCTCTTAAAATTTGAGAGGCCAGAAGTCCAATATCAGTTTGAGCAGGCTGAAATCAAGGTGTCAGCAGGGTTGCACTCCTCCTGAGCTTCTAGGGGAGAATCTATTCCTTGATTCTTCCACGTTCTGGTGGCCTCATCACTTTGGTCTCTGCCTCCATGGTCATATTGTCTCCTCCTCTTCTGTATGAAATCTCCTCTGCCTCTCTCTTATAAAGAATTTATGATTCTACTTAGGGCCCACCCAGATGATCCAGGATAGTCTACAATCTCAATACCCTTTACTTAATCACAAATGCAATGTGTTGGTCACATAACACCACAGGCTCCAGGAATTAGGATGTGGACATCCTTTGGGGTCCATTTTTCAGTTTATCACAGCATCCTTCTCTCATTGTTAACCTTAATAGGTAGGATTACAAGTATTTACTATTTTGTATGATTTTTATATATATATATTTAAGTACCAGTTTTTACCATTAGGAAGTTTCCATCTATTCCCAGTTTGTAAATTTATTTATCGGAATGTGTTTTGAATTTTATCAAATAATTTCCCCCATCTATTTACATAATTACATGATTGCTCTCTTTCAATGTATTTTTTGTGTTAAATAGGATTGATTGATTTTTTTTAAGTTTCTATTTCAATTCCGGTTCATTAACGTGCAGTGTAATATTAGTTTCAGGTATATAATATAGTGATTTAATGCTTCTATACAATACCCAGTGCTCATCACAACAAGTGCCCTCCTTAATCCCCATCACCTATTTTCCGCATCCCCTGCCTACCTCCCCTCTGGTAATCATCAGTTTGTTCTCTGGAGTTAAGTCTGTTTCTTGGTTTGGCACTTTCTCTCTCTCTCTCTCTCTCTTTTTTCCCCCCTTTGCTCATCTGTTTTGTTATTAAATTCCACATATGAGTGAAATCATATGGTGTTTGTCTTTCTCTGACTTATTTCGCTCAGCGTAATACTCTCTAGCTCTATCCATGTCACTGCAAATGGTGAGATTTCATTCTTTCTGATGGCTGAGTAAGATTCCATTGTATATATATACCACGTCTTTATCCATTTGTCAGTTGATGATACTTGGGCTGTTTCTATAATTTGGCTACTGTAAATAATAGTGTTATAAACATCAGGGTGCATGTATCCCTCTGAATTAGTATTTTAGTATTCTTTGGGAAAATACATAGTAATGCAATTGCTAGAACATAGGGTAGTTCTATTTTTAACTTTTTGAGGAATCTCCATGTTTTCCAGAGTGGCTGCACCAGTTTGCATTCCCACCAACAGTGCAGGAGGGGTCCCATTTCTCTACATCTTTGCCAATACGTGTTTTTTCTTGTGTTTTTTTTTTTTTTATTTTAGCCATTCTAACAGGTGTGAGGTGATATCTCATTATAGTTTTAATGTGTATTTCCCTGATGATGAGTGATGAGCATCTTTTCACGTGGTTATTGACCATCCGTATTTCTTCTTTGGAAAAATGTCTATTCATATCTTCTGCCCATTTCTTAACTGGATTATTTGGTTTTGGGTATTGAGTTTTATAATTTCTTTATATATTTTGGATAGTAACACCTTATCAGATATGTCATTTGCAAATATCTTCTCTCATTCCATAGTTTGCCTTTTAGTATTATTTCCTTTGCTGTGCAGAAGCTTTTTATTTTGATGAAGTTCCAATAGTTTATTTTCACTTTTATTTCCCTTGCCTCAGGAGACATATCTAGAAAGAAGTTGCCATGGCCCATGTCAGAGAGGTTACTACCTCTAGGATTTTTATGGTTTCAGGTCTGACATTTATGTCTTTCATCCATTTTGAATTTATTTTTGTGTATGGTATAAGAATGTGATCCAGTTCATTTTTTTGCATGTTGCTGTCCACTTTTCCCAACATCATTTGTTGAAGAGACTGCCTTTTTCCCATTGGATATTCTTTTCTGCTTTATCAAAGATTAATTGACCATATAATTATGGGTTCATTTCTGGGGTTTCTATTCTGGTTATATTGATCTATGTGTTTATTTTTGTGCCAGTACCATACTGTTTTGATTACTGCAGCTCTGTAGTACAACTTGGAATCCAGATGGTGAGCCTCCAGGTTTGCTTTTCTTTTTCTGGGTTGCTTTGGCTATTTGGGGTCTTCCCATGGGTCCATACAAATTTTAAGACTGTTTGTCCCAACTCTGTGAAAAATGCTGGTGGTATTTTGATAGGGATTGCATTAAATATGTAGATTTCTTTGGGTAGTATAGACATTTTAATAGTATCTGTTCTTCCAGTCCATGAGCATGAGCATACAATATCTTTCCATTTCCTTGTGCCATCTTCAATTTCTTTCATCAGTATCTTATAGTTTTCAGAGTACAGATCTTTCACATCTTTGGTTAGGTTTATTTGTAGGTATCTTATGGTATTTTGTGCACTTGTAAATGGGATTGATTCCTTGATTTCTCTTTCTGCTGCTTCATTATCAGTGTATGGAAATGAAACAGATTTCTGTAGGTTTTGTATCCTGCAACTTTATTGAATTTGTTTATCAGTTCTAGCAGTTTTTTGGTGGAGTCTTTCAGTTTTCTATATAGAGTATAATGTCATCTGGAAATCATGAAAGTTTCACTTCTTCCTTGCCAATTTGGATGCCTTTTATTACTTTTTGCTATCCTCAACAAAGTAGGTTTAAGGAACCTACTTCGACATAATAAAGACCATAATGAAAATCCTACACCTAATATTATCCTCAATGGGGAAAAACTGAGAGCTTTTCCTCAACCATCAGGAAAAAAACATGGCTGTCCACTCTCACTGCTGTTAGTTAACATGGTACTGAAAGTCTGTCCAAATTTTTTCTTGTGGTTAACTTCAAATTTCATAGTGTTGTGGTCAGAATGTATGCATGGTATGATCTCAATCTTTCTTGTATTTGTTGAGGCCCGATTTCTGACCTAGTATGTGATCTCTTCTGGACAATGTCCCATGTGCACTTGAAAAGAATGTGTATTCTGCTGCTTTAGGATGGAATATCTGTTAAGTCCATCTGGTCCACTGTGTCATCAAAACCATTGTTTCCTTGTTGACATTCTGTTTGGATGATCTGTCCATTGATATAAGTAGGGTGTGAAATCTCCTACTATTATTGTGCTATTACCAATTTGTCCCTTTATGTTTGCTATTATTTTATATATTTGGGTGCTCACAAGTTGGGTGCATAGATATTTACATACATACCTTCTTGTTGGATTGTCCCCTTTATGATTATATAATGCTTTGACTCTTTTTTTTTTTTTTGCAATCTTAATTTTAAAGCCAGTTTGTCCAATATAAGTATTGCTACTTGGCTTTAACATCCATTTGTGTGCTAAATGTTTCTCCACCCACTCACATTCAATCTGCAAGTTTCTTTAGGTCTAAAATGAGTCTGCTGTAGGCAGCAGATAGATGCGTCTTGTTTTTTTTAATCCATTGTGACATTCTATGTCCTTTGATTAGAGCATTTAGTGCATTTACATTCAAAGTAATTATTGATGGAAATATACTTATTGCCATTTTGTTACTTGTTTTGTCTTTGTTTCTGGAGATTTCTCTATTCCTTTCTTGTCTTTGTTACTTTTGGTTTCTCCTTTGTACTCAAAGAGTCCCCTTTAATATTATTACAGGGTTGGTTTAGTGGTTACAAACTCCTTTAGATTTTGTTTGTCTGGAAAACTCTTTATCTCTCCTTCTATTCTGAATGATAGCCTTGCTGAGTAGAGGAGTCTTAGCTGCAGGTTTTTCCCATTCCGCACTTTGAATATATCATGCCACTCCCTTCTGGCTTGCCAAGTTTCTATTGAGAAATCTACAGCTAGCCTGATAGGTTCCCCCTGTAAGTTAAAGACGCCATTTGTTTTGCTGCTTTTAAGATATTTCTTTATCACTATATCTAGCAAATTTAATTATAACATATCTTGTCGCTGGTCTGCTTTTGTTTATTTTGATGGACATTCTCTGTGCCTCCTGAATCAGGATGTCTGTTTCCTTTCCCAGATTAGGGAAATTTCTGCTATAATGTGTTGGAATAAATTTTCTGCCCTGTTTTTTCTCTTTTCTTCTGGGACTCCTGGAATATGAATGTTATTATGTTTGATGGAATCAATGAGTTCCCCAAGTCTATTCTCATGTTGCATAATTCTTTTTGTTCAGCTTCATTATTTTCCATTATTTTGCCTTCTAGTTGACTAACTCATTCCTCCCCTTCTTTCAGCATGCTGTTCATTGCATCAAGTCTGTTTCCAATCTTGTTTATTACATTCATCTCTGATCTTTTTTTAATTATTTTATCTCTGTAGTAAGGGTCTCACTGATGTCTTCTATTCTTTTCTCAAGCCCAGTGAGTATCCTTATGATTGTTACTTTAAATTCTCCATCAGGCCTGTTACTTATATCTGTTTCTGGTCTGGCCTTATCTCATTCTTTCATTTAGGATAAACTCCTCCATCTTGGCATTTTGTCTAAGTCTCTGCCTTCTTTAGTGTGTTAGAAAATCCAGTTTTGTCTCCTGCTCTTGAAAGTACTAGCTTTATGAAGAAAAGGTCTTATAGTGCCCAGGGTCTGGTACTTCAGGGAATGTCTCTGGTGTATGCTGTATATTCTCTGCTGTGATTTGGCTGCTCTGTGCTTTAGGCCAGTCATTTGCAGAAGTTCTCCTTGTCTGCTTTTGGCACTTTTTGGTCCCTGGCTTGAATGTGGTGAGTTTTAACTCTGTGTGCTCTGGTCTGCTTGTGAAATGAGACCTGACACCAACAGCCCCAGAACTGAGGTACTGCAGAACTCTCTGGTTAGGAGATATAGTGTGGGGAGGGATTTGTGCTGGTCTTCTGGGGTAGGGAGCTGCTGTGCTGGGACTGAGGCAAGTTTGACTAAGGAGGACAGTCCCACCAGAATGCAGGGGAGGTGGGGCTTGGTATAAGCAAATTAGGCAGCCAGTATCCACACTGTGCTGCTTCTCAAAGGTGACTCTGTTTATACAGAGAGTTGGGGGAGGAAAAGGACACCAGCCAACATTTTTGCTCCCAGAGAAGCCTCTCCATGAACACTGACTGTCAGAGTCATACTCCAAGAAGAGCAAATAATCTCCCTGCTGTGTGCCCCAGGAGTTCTTCAGATTACTCTTTCCACACTGTCTGTCCCTGTGTTGTTCACCTGCCTTCTCTCCAGGAGCAGTGCAGTTTCCTCCTGGCTCCATCCCAGCTAAGCCCACTAGCCTTTAAAATCTCTAGGCTTTAAGCCCCACTGGTTGCAAGAACTCACAAAATTCAGCCCCTCTCATTTTCCAAGCCAATGGCTTTGGGGAAACATTCTCCTTGTTCATTCCCCTGTGTGCTCCTTTCCCTCTCATCCTTCTTTATGACCACAGCTCCCTTCCCTCCACAGCACCTGAGATGTTTCTCCCCTAAACCACATTTCTGCACTTCCTACCTTTCTTTGATGTGGCCTCTTCTTTCCCTTTAGTTATGGAGTTTGTTCTGTTAGTATTCAGGTCAATTTCTGGGGTATTTAGGATGACTTGATAGTTATCTCGTTGCATTCATGGGAGAAGACAAGCCTAAGGTCCTCCTACTGTACCACCATCTCCCTCTCCACCAACCCAGCATTCCAGGTTCATACCTCACCAGTGAGTCATAATGTATTCTCTTTTATATATTTCTAGATTTAACTTGCTAATGTTTTATGTTGGAATTTTTAATTTTTGATTAAGAAATTAGTTTCAAATTTTCCTTTAATAATGTCTGTAAATTTTTGGTATCAAGGTCTTTCTGTTCATAGTAAAAGATGAGGAACAGTGTCCACTTTGTTTCTCTTTTGGAAGAATTTGTGTGAGGTGTGTATGATTTTTTTCCTCAAATATTTATAATATTTCATATGTAAAACTGATATGGAGAATTTTCCCTGTGAAAATTGCTTATGATAAACTTAATACCAAGAATAAACAATTTTCAAATATTCAAATTTTCTATTACTTTTTATATCTGTTTTGGTAAATTCAACTTTTCAAAAAATGTATTTTTTATCTAAAGTGTCAGGTTTGTTAGCACATATTTGTTACAAGATGGCCTAATTATCTTAATTTCATATGTTTGCAATTTGTATTTTTCTCCATTTTTTGTCAAATAATCAACTCTAGCTAAATTGGTTTTAATGCATGTTTTTATGTTCCTTGATTTTTATTATCTTTATAACTTGATTACTTCTATTTCTTTGGAAGGGGTTTGCATTTCTTTTTCTGTCACATTGAGCTAGAAGCTCAGGTCCATTAATCTCAACTATTTTTTTTTTCATAATGAATATATAGGAAACTAAACATTTCCCTCAAAGCACTGCTCTAGCTGCATCTCATAAATCTAATGTGACATTACCTTATTATCATCCAGTTCAAAATATTTTCTAATGTATACTGTGACTTATTTGCTGCCCAGTTGTTTTTACATTTTGATTTTCACTTATTTGGAAAACTAATCCATTTACATTTACTATAAGTAGTTTATGTTTGCCCTTTATTATTTTTTACTTAAATAACCTGTTCCATATTTTTAAACTTTTATTTCTTGCATTGTTTTGGATTTTCCATATATTTTGCTTTATTATTTTCCTTCTTCTATTATTTTATTTATACATTCTATCACTTTTAATAGTTAGAGATGAAAACTTGAATCCTTGATTTATTGTAGCTTATTAAAAATAGTTTGTCAGTTTTCAGATATCACACTTTTGGAAGACCTTGAATCCTATTCGCTCTGTTCTTCTGCATTATTTTTGACATGATATTTAAAATCTTCATTTCACATACTTAAACTTCACAAGAAATTATCATCACCACTTACTATAGTCAATATTCATTTTTAATCATTTGCATTTGCATCCACTCCTTTACTCTTCATCTTTAAATTCCATGTGTCTTTTGGGGATCATTATCTTCCTGTAGTTCAGCATTTTTCAAATTCTAATGTGTTAACAACTTCTGTTTATGTTTTTCTGAATATATCTTCATTAAATCTTTTTTATTAATTCATTTTTTATGTATAGAATTCTATTTTGACAGTTCCAGTCCTTCCCCAGCACTTTAAGGATACAACTCCATTGTTTATAGTCTTTCATTGTGTCTATTGAAATGTGAGCTATTATTGTTATAGTTACATGAACATCTTTTTTCTCTAGCTGTTTTTAAAATGCTGTTTTTATCTTTGCATTTCAGCAGTTTTGCTATGAGATTTAAAAATATATCTGTCTGATTTACATTATATTTATCTTGCTATTGTTTCCTGAACTTTAATAGTGAGTTGATATCTTTCACCCACTTTGGTATTTTATCTAAACAATTTTTAAAAACTGCTTCAGCCCCATTCTCTCTTCTTCAAGCATTCCAATCACACATATTTAGAAGTTTTTAGTGTGTCTTCCACATGTCCCTTTTACTCTTTTACTGATTTTTTTCCTCATTTTTTTTTCTTTTTGGGCTTTAGTTGAAAATATGAACCAATTTATTGGACTTAACTACCTTGAATAATGCAAATGAACTTTGTGTGAATATTTATAATTCCAACCTGCATCTCTAGTCCTAATTTCTCCCTTTTGATACAATTCTGTATTTCCTACTATATTTAAGGCATTTGTACTTGAATGATGCATTATCCCATTAAATAATTAAAAAGTATTATTTTCTTTCAATGATTTCAAAGCAAGAATCCTCTAATTTATCTTGGAATAATCCAGTTTTTGCCCCATTAGATCTTTTACAAAGTGCAGTTATTTATTCACAGTAATGTACTCTCCAGTATTATTGCCTTTATATTGTTTCATCATTGACTGTCAGGTTTATATTATGAACCCTTTAGAATATTTTGCCTAAGTCCTTGTGTTTTGTTGCTAGGGAGATCTTTTTTTTAAGATTTTATTTATTTGACAGAGAGAGACACAGCAAGAGAGGGAACACAAGCAGGGGTACCGGGAAAGGGAGAAGCAGGCTTCCCTCTGAGCAGGGAGCCCGAAGTGGGGCTCGATCCCAGAAACCTGGGATCATGACCTGAGCTGAAGGCAGATGCTTAATGACTGAGACACCCAGGCACCCTGTTGCTAGGAAGATCTTGTCTGAAACATTCTCTTCTGTCCTCCTCAAACCCAGGGGAACAATATCAATATTGAGAGACATAAAGGCCAAGCCAAATGTGCTGCTGATATAAAACATTCAGGGTGTGTTTAGTCAGAGTGAAAATTTTAATCCAGCAATAAGGAAAGAGAAGTAAACCAGGATCCTATGCCACCTACGTAGATTAAGACAATGGTTTATTGTTTTTTAAAGATTTTATTTATTTACTTACTTATTTTATTTATTTATTTATTTGACACAGAGAGAGAACATAAGCAGGGGGAATGGCAGGCAGAGGGAGAGGGAGCAGTAAGCAGAGGGAGAGGAAGAAGCAGGCTCCCTGTTGAGCAGAGAGCCAGATGTGGGACTTGATCCCAAGACCTTGGCATCATGACCTGAGCCAAAGGCAGACACTTAACTGACTGAGCCACCCGGGTGCCCCTAAGGCAATGGTCTAAATCTGAATTGCCATCTCTAGATTTTGAAGCCAGAAAATTTTGGTGGTCATCAAGATGAAAAATATCAAATAGATTAGGCTAAGGCTGTGTCATATCATTCATGGAGAACAGATATATGGTTTGCAGATAAAACTTAGTCAATAAAGACAGATTCATAGAATAGCACACTAGGTTTTGGGACATAGTTTTCTACCTCTCTGATACATTCTGCAGTTTATTACTGGAATCGACTTCTAGGCAACAATTCCCTGCTTTAAAAAAAAATCTCATACATTTTCTTTTTATTTTCCATAATGAGCTGTAATTTGAAATGGCATCCTAGACCTCTCCAATATGTATAACTTGATCAGTAGCCCAGGCTCCTTATCTCATCCCTACTCAATAAGTATAGTCAGAGTCCTCTACAACTCTCTTTCAACATGCACATAAATCCAATGAAGAAACAGCTGGGGGCAGGGACAGGAAGACAACTACACCAAGCATAACAGCAAAAAAAACTTGAAAAAATGTACAGTGATGAAAAGAACAATGAGACTGAACCATCAGTGCCCTATCCAAACTTCATCTTAGTGAACAAAGGAATCTCAACCACCTGGATTAGTAGATAATTCTGCACCTATCCCCTGAAGTATGCCCATAGTGTCAGAGATCCAGACCCTCTACCTAAAAAACAAAACAAAAAAAACCTCTCTTGCACAGATGATAAATTGTACTTTCTGAAATGGTACTATATTTATTCCATCTTTCTATTGCTACTTAGTAACTATAGATCCCAGGGAAAAAATGAAGGACAGGCAAGGAATACATTATATTCTCCAGAAGAAAAGTGCTATAACTAGACAGATTTTATAATAGATAAAAGTATAATATATACATATATAACAGAGATAAAATGAATAATTTACCTATAAAACTTCCTATTTTTAACAAATGCCAAGAAATGGGAGTGATATTTGGGTGTAGGTAATTGTGCTATATTCCTCCACTTTGAAATATGCTAGGTGAAGTTTATTTCTTTATATTTTTTTAATTGACGCTGAACATTGATCCATGAATCTATATCCATATATTCTGTCTATTCTACTACTATGGATGATTTGTATGGGCTCATATCTAAACTCTGACTTCTACTTGTTCCCAGATATAAACCTATGTAACCTATTCCAGCAATTGTCATTCACTTTTGCATATTTCCCCCTTTTCTCTCTCTCTTCTATTTATTTGTACACTAAAATTTCAGTAGGCAAGTGATGTCAGTCAGCATTCTGTGACCATCTCAAGTGACCTCAAGGAGGAATTAAAACAGGAAGAGCCAGAAAACCAGTTAAGCGAGGGCATGCAAGCAATATTCTTAAACAATCAGATTTTATAGAAACATAATGTATTAAGATGACCTAAGGGTTTTTCTCATGTCTATGGGGGAAATCAGTAAACCTTATTTATTTACATATTTATTTTAGAGAGGGAGTGAAGGAAGAGGGAGGAGAACCTTAAGTAAGCTCCATGCCCAGCACAGAGCCCAATGCATGGCTCCTTCTCACAATCCTGAGATCATGATCTGAGCTGAAATCAAGAGCTAGATGCATAACCAACTGAGCCACTCAGGGACGCCAGCAAGCCTTACATTTGACAACCATAACATTATGCATTGTGATACACAAATAATATGGAGAATTGCTCACAAGCATGTATACCCCTTCCCTATTGTATATATAATCGCCTGTAGTTAACAAGCTTCGGAGCAGTTCTTCAGGTCAATCTGAAAGACTGTTTCCTAGGCTATATAGTAAAACAACTTATGAAGTGTTTACTAACCTACATTGAGGTTGGTTTTCTTTCAGTTGGCATATGTTTCCCTAGTTTTACTCTCAACACCGAATTATTCCAAACTACAAATAAACATGTTGCAATAGATTGTGTTACAAATAAACAAACTCTTCCTTGACTTTTCTTCTATATAATCTGTTTAGGGTGAAAACAGATCAACAGCTCTCTAGGATTAAGTTTGGTGGGATAGCATGAGGGAGTTTGTGGGGTGATGATGATGATTCTGTATGTCTATACCTGTATTAAAATATATAGAATGCACACCAATAAACATTTTACTGTGTATTTACACAAAAATTAAAATGAATAGGTTGCTCAATGATGGCACAAAATCAATCATGAATTGTAATGAACTAGGATGAACAAAGAACACAAATTATAAAGGAAACTCTCATTATAAAGGAAACTCTCATAAATAGAAGAAAATTTTAAAACTCCAAATGTGTTAGGATAATTTAACATAAATCTTTCAATAGTTGGTGGTTAGAGAAATAAGGGTGTTTCAACCATTTATATTTAATATGATTGTGTCAGATCTGTTTTTGTTTCTATTTCCTATTGATTCCTTGTTACTTTTTTATGTTCTATTTTTGGATTAACTCTTTTGTGTGTGTGTGAACCTGTTATAGCTCCTTTGCTGAACTGTTAGCTATTACTCTGTTTTTGCATTTGTTCATTTGAGATGACTTTCGAATTTATAATTTTTTTCTTATCAGTATCTATTGTAAATGATATTAAATTACTTTACACATTGTATAAAACTTTACAATAGTATATTTATTTCTCCACTTCTGGATTTTGAGTTATTGGTATACATTTTACTTTTGCCCATACTATAAACCTCTCAATGTACTGCTATTATTATTATTTTTTAAAGATTTTATTTATTTGAGAGATAGAGAATGAGAGATAGAGAGCACAAGAGGGTAGAGGGTCAGAGGGAGAAGCAGACTCCCCGCTGAGCAGGGAGCCCAATGTGGGACTCGATCCCGGGACTCCAGGATCATGACCTGAGCTGAAGGCAGTTGCTTAACCAACTGAGCCACCCAGGCACCCTGTACTGCTATTATTTTTACACTGAACATTCAACTATCTTCTAAAGTAAATTAAGTAGTAAGAAAAATCATATTTACAAATGGTGTTACCTTCTCTAGGGCTCTTTATTCCTGTGTGTAGTTTCAGGTTTCCATTTTGTACTATAGTGCTTCCACTTGAAGGACCTCCATTAACATTTTTTATATTGCAGGATTTCTAGTGATGAAGTCTACCTATTATATGTCTGAAAAAATCTTTATTTCCTCTTCATTTTTGAATGACACTTCTGCCTGGTTTAGTATTCGAGGTTGACAGATTTTTTTTTTTCCCCCAGTACTTCAAAGATGTTATTCTATTGTCTTCTCACTTCCATTGTTTCCAGTGAGAAAGGTGCTGTCATCCTTTGGTTCTGTATGCATAATATGTCTTTTCTCTGGTTTAAGATTTTCTCTTTATAACTGGTTTTAAGCAATGTGATTATAATGTGTCTTTTGTAATTTTTTTTCATATTTCTAGTGCTTCAGATTTCTCATTTAACTTCTTGGATCTGTAGGCTTATGGTTTCCTCCAATATAAAATATCTTCAGCCATTATTTCATCAAATATTCTTAGTTTTCAGTTTTCCTCCCCTTTAGGAAAAACAGCTACACATTTATTTGGCCAATTTTGAAATTGCTCCACGATTCCTTGGTGGTTCATTTTCTGCCATCTTTTTTCTGTCTGTGCTTCATTTTGAATAGTTTCTATTGCTGTATCTTCATGTACACTAATCTTTTCTTCTGCACTGTTGAATCTGCTGATAATGCCATCTACTGTAATTTTCATCTCAGGCATTAAAGTTTTCATCTCTAAAACTTCCATTTGGTCATGTTCTATATACTCCCTGTCTTGAACTAATATGTGTAACTTATCCTCTAGACTTTTGACCACAGGGATTTGATTGATTTTTCTCCTCGATATGTGTTTTGTTCATGTTGGGTAATTTTATTAGATGCCAAACATTATGAATTTTATCTTGTGTCTTGGATATTTTTGTATTCTACATTCTACAGGTTTTGGAATATGATTATTTCTTGAAAGCAGTTTTTTTCCTTTCTGGTCCTGCTTTTTAAATTTTTTAATAGGACCAAAGAAACATAGGGCTAATTTTTGCCAACTTTTGAGGCATTCTAAACCAATCCCCATGAATTGTGAGGTCTTCCAATTTGGCTGAGACAGGTACTACTTCTAGGCTTAGACTAAAACAGCACTGCAGGCACTGTTTCCTCTAATCTTTTCAAGTGATCTTTCCTTAGGCTTGGATAATTTCCTCACATGGGTCAACTGGATGCATTTCAAAAGAATGTTCAAGGGAGATCCTCAGTAGATCTCCAGAGTTCTCTCTTCTATACCACCCTCTCCTCTCTGGTGTTCTGGCTTTCAAATTCCAGTGGCTTTGTCTTTTCCAGAATCCATATCTATTTTCTCAACTCAAGGAGGCTGCCGGTTTCTGACTGGATTACCTCTCCTTACATTGCAACCTGGAATCTTTCTCCAGGCATTAAGTTGGGTCAGTATTAGGGACTTGTCTATTTTTTTTGTCTCTCATGGATCACTGTTCTTCATTGCCAGATGACCCACATCTAGCCTGTCATTGTTTCCTATAAAGGTATCCTTCACTTTTACAAAAGATGTACATTAGTACCTGTTTTCACTAACCAAAAGAAATACAAAGAGGATTTTTGCCTTTACACAAAAAGGACAAAAAGCTAAAAGTATTTAGCACTTGTTTTGCAGCAAGCTCTTTTAGAGTCAGTGTACACCCTGAGTAGTGAGAGAGTCACAGCCAAGCTTCTTCCCAGAGAACTACACTCAGTATCTCAGTAGCAAGCCAACATAGCTCAGTTGTGTTTGTGAGCATCTGTGTTTTATCTTGATTTATTTTGTGCAACTGTTAGCAAGCTAGATCCTAGTTATCAGAAAAGCTTAAGAGAGGTTATTTTGTTTAGGGTCTGGGAACACTCTGAATGTTTTCCCTGTAAATTCATGGAAATTGCTTCTTTGTTTTACACTATTTTGGCTTGCAAAATATTCATAGAAATGCTCTACTTTTGGATAGCAGGGGAAACCTGTATTTTGTCAGGGTTTTTTTTTTTTTTCTTTAGTTGTTTAGGATGGGAGGGTGAAACCAGTTTTTTACTTCATCTTAACTAGAAACAAACTATATATATTTTTCAAGTGATAAAAGTGTATTTCCAAATCAGTCATGCATGAAGATAGCAATCTTATTTCAGACGTATGTATGTTTGTATGTTTCTGTGCATGCATAATTCTAATGTTAATAATGCTTATCTTTAGACACTGTATGGTGTTTATTTTTTTGTTTCAGAATTTTCTACAATGTTCATGAATTTTCTACAATGGACATGAATTACTTTTATAATTAGAAAACAACAGCTATATTATGTTTTACTCAAGATTAAAGCTGTGAAACTATTTATACTTTTGTAGTTTCTGTTGTCCATTTATAGATGTTGAGACAGAAAAGTGAGAGTTATAAAAGCAGTTTAAAGGGTAGGTTTTCTTGGTTTGTCTTATAATCAAAAAGCTGCCAGCTTATTAGGAATATGGCTGAACAGGTAGGTTTGAGATAAGTATGTTAATTAATTAGCTTTCTGCTTATTGTTATTTGTTCTCTTGATTCATTGCGGCAAAATGATGCTTAAACATCCATGTAAATACTAAAATATGACTAGTGTGGTTAGCAACCTAAAAGTAATCAACATCAACAATAGCAAGGATAGTCTTATTTACTGATAATTAATGTAAATGATATACATTGGCTCCCTAATTGTTTTACTATTGTTTTCATTTTTACTATTAATTTCAATTTCTAAATTCGAACATCTATTTTATGAAATGTTCAGTATGACATGCTTTTCAAAATGATAACTAATCAATTCAGTCTATTTGTGGCCATCTACTTTCATCACTAAAATCTTCAGAGGAAATATATTAATCCTTTCTCTTATAGTTTATTGACAGAGGCTCAGGAATACAGTTTGGTTAGTATCAATGCTTTATAGGCTGGTTTCTCTACATGTCATTTTTTCTTTCCTTCACTTATATATTCATCTTTAAAAATGTTATTTCTTAAAGTTAGTCTATATTCAAACTATTCAAGGAACCAAGGATAAAGAGATAAATAGGGTATTATTTCATGTCCTGGTAAGAGGAGAGAAAAATACTAAAAAAACTAAAAATCAATGTGTTGTAGGCAATTATTCTTTTTCAAACTGGTACGGCAGAGTATATGTCATTTTCATTAATAATCAATCCACATTTGCACACATGGGCTAGGTGTTGGACAATTCTAAAGGGCAATTGCTTTGTGTCCGTGATTTACCTGATAAGGTGAGATTTTCACAGTCTGACCTTACAAAAATTGCAAACTCTGTGACAGGTTTTCTTTCTAAGGCTGTTATTTGAGATGTAGTCTCACACACAAAGTAAAGTGGAAAATTGAGACAATTCTCTAGACAGTTAAGGTTGTTATTTAGGGTTGCATTACCCAGAAATTTGTCTTAATTCTCTATTTTACAATTTATGTGTAAGCATCTTGTTACCAGAATAGAAGGTGTGTGTGTGTGTGTGTGTGTGTGTGTGTGTGTGTGTGTGTGTGTGT
>NW_027397071.1:41934238-41965619 GCF_003265705.2 Callorhinus ursinus
TGTGTGTGTGTGTGTGTGTGTGTGTGTGTGTGTGTGTGTGTGTGTGTTTTAAACAACTCTTTAATATGAGGATATAAACTTTGGTGAGCCTGTCAAATGATTCTTAAATTACATGAGAGAGCTTAATTTTGTATTTCATTTTAAATCCTTGTAATGATATTACCAATGACATACTTGATGTTGACATGTTCAGATCTTTAAATTTTCAGTTAAAAAAAAAAAACCTGGCCTATTATTTTCTGTCAGAAAACTTAAAATAAAAAAAGTAACTTATCAGAAAAGGAAATGGTGTTTACATACTGAAACCCTTAAATGTCTACCATTATGCTAATTATGTTTATCCATTTCAATGTTATAGTTACTAGGACATGTAAAGCTTATACATGTGAAATATTCCAAACCATACAAATAAGCAAAAAAGACTGCATTATCAAAGATTAGAAATGAAAGTACTTTTATAAAGAATAATTCTCACCTTGAATCATGCATGAAATAAAAATCAATGACATAATGTAAGACAACCATGTAAGTGTTCTTTTAATGGATTGTGTCTTAATAAATACTTTTATTAAAAACATTCATCCAAATATATTTATACCTTACCATGCCACTTTACTCTAATTAGAAAATCTCACTTTACTGAGTAAATATAAATAACAAATATATAGTAATATATATATTATGTAATACCATCAATTATATACATTTTAATACATATAAATAATAATATAATATTATGTATATAAATCAAAGTTTTTTTTTCAGTTTAGGAACTAAAAAATAAACCTCACATCTTATTTAAAAGATACTTGCATTTTTTAAATTTAGTTCATTACCTGCTTATTTTTTAACTCCTAAAGAAGAAAAAATATTCTCCGATTAATGGAAAATAAGAGAAAATTCAATCTTTAGATTGCTGGTTTCCATTCCAAGATTTTTTTTTTAAGTAGGCTCCACACCCAACATGGGGTTCAAATTCACAACCCTGAGATCAAGAGTCTCACACTCTACTGAGCCAGCCAGGCACACCTCCATTCTAAGAAGGTTTTTTTTACAAGACATTTTTTAAGAGATTCAGAATTAAAGACTTGTGTTGCAATCCCATTGAGTCAGATAAAATAGTGCAAAATAAAATTTCTTGATGGACTAGTTTACAAATAAGAAACTTGTTCACTAGGATACTAATTAGTTAGGAATCAGTAAGTTATTTGAGCACAATTAATGCATTACTTCATTAACCATTACAACTTCCTTCATTTATACTATTAATAAATAAAATTTTCCCTAAACAATGTAATCTTTACACCAGCTTCTCCTTGAACTATTACAAATTGTCAAGTGAAGAAATTGTTCTTTGTATTCGAGTCACTTATATTCTCATATTTACTTTGTGGTTGTGATTATGAGCAAGCATTGTCACCAAAAAATTAAAGAACTAATTTTATAAATCAGATTAGAATTAAAAATAATAATTGGTTTATTTTTAGAGAGGGAGAGGGGAGGGGTAGAGGGAGAGAGAGAGAAAATCCCAAGCAGACTCCACACCCAGCACAGAACCTGATGCAGGTCTTGATCTCACAACCCCAAATCAAGAGTCAGTTGCCAAGCCATGCAGGTATCTCAATAATTGGGTTTTTATAGGCATTTGTGATCATCTTTTAGAGTACTTTTCATCAATGTATTCTATTTATTATTAAATTCAGCTAGTCATTATTTAGAAGTTCATACACATATAAAATGCTAATATAGGGGCACCATACATGTATAAATCATGTTCCCAGTTCTTACATAGCACAAAATTTTACTGTGTAGTTACAATGTCAAAACAGTAAAAATACAAATATGTAAGTATTTAAATTGAGTGGTGTATTAAGAAAGTTTAGATAATACATTCTTTTTTTCTGATAATAAATTTAACATAAAATATTCAGTATATAATTCAATATACAATGCTAGACTAAGTATTAAGAATATAGAAATTATCAAAATAGACCAAGTTCATGCACTCAATGAACTTTCTTCTTGTGAGAGAGAAACATAGTAAGGAATAAAGTAATGGGTTAGGTGATAACAAATGTTATGAAAGAAAATAAAACTAGGTAACATTAACGGGAAAAGAGTGACTAGTTTTAGACTAATCTCTTGGAGGTGATATTTATGCAGAACAGAATAAAATGAAGATCAAGATGGGAGTATCCGACAAGAGATCATTTTAGCTACAGAGAAAAGCATAGTAGCCTCCCTTTACCTGTAGGGGATATGTTCCAAGACCCCCAGTGGATCCCTGAAACCATGAACAGTACCAAACCCTATATATACTATGTTCATTTCTCACGTGTACATACCTATGATAAAGTTTAATTTATACAGGTGGGGAGGGATTAGGGACAGGAAGAGATTAACAATAACCAATAATAGAACAAATAAAAATATAAGTCATGTGAATGTCTCTCTCTCAAAATATTTCATTGTACTGTATTTACCCTCCTCCTTTTTGTAATGATGTGAGACAAAAAAAAAAATGCCTATATGATGAGATGAGTGGAGGTGAATGACATGGGAGTTGTGACAGCATTAGGCTACTGATCCTCTGACAATCAGGAGGATCATCTGCTTTTGAACCCAGTTGAGCATGGGTAACTGAAACCATGGAAACCATGGAAAGTAAAATCATGGTTAAGGGAGGACTACTGAACTCCAATGACCTACATGATGTTGAGATGCAGCAAGGAGGCCAATGAAGCTGTAGTGAAATGAATGATAGGGAGAGTGTTAGGAAATATGTTCAGAAAGGCAATCAAGAGTCCAGCTATATATTCAAAGAAACACTGAGAACTGTGAAAAGAAACTACAGAATGATAGTGGAAACAGAGAGATCAAGTAGGAGACTACTGCCATAATCAAATAAAAAATGAAGGTGGCTTGACTTAAGCTATTCCGCTGGAATTTATGAGAAGTAGGAATATATGGAATAAATAGTCCTGAGAAAATTTGCTGATGTACTGGATGTGCATGTGATAAAAAGAGAGGAGTCAGATAAGATTCCAAGATGAAGGATTTATGATGATTGATTTTATGTGTTAACCCTACTGAGCCAAAGGGTCCCCAGACATTTGGTCAAACATTATTCTAGTTGAGTCTGTAAAGTTGTTTCTGGATGAGATTAACATTTAAATCAATAGTTTGAGTAAAGCT
Organism: Callorhinus ursinus; assembly: GCF_003265705.2. Taxonomy (NCBI): domain Eukaryota; kingdom Metazoa; phylum Chordata; class Mammalia; order Carnivora; family Otariidae; genus Callorhinus; species Callorhinus ursinus. The sequence goes on from NW_027397071.1 coordinate 41,937,434, forward strand.
GATTGCCCCCACTAGTGTGTGTAGGCCTCATCTAATTGATTGAAGACATAAATAGAACAAAAAGGCTGAGTAAGAGTTAACTCCTCCTGGCTGACTGCTGGATCTGAGTTCTATTTCCTGTCCTTAGACACAAACTGAAAAATTATCTCTTGGGTCCCAAGTCTGCCAGCTTTCAGACTGCAACTTCCACCATTGTCTCTCGTGGGTCTCCAGCCTGCCAAATACAGATTTTGGAACTTCTGAGCCCCAACGTGAGCCAATTCCTTAATTTATACAGGTATGTCATATATACACACACACACACACACACACATATACACACACACAAAAAGACTATATATATAATGTAATGATTTATATAATAATAATACAATAAAGAAATACATAAAAATATATAAGATATTTTGTTCTGTTTCTCTGGAGAATTCTAATACAGGCCTGAATGAATAATATATACAGTTGAGACCAATGAGAGAGAAGCTGGTTGGAGAAAACACATTTGGAGGGGGTGCAGAGAATTAAAATTCAAAAGTTTGATTCAGAATATGTTAAGTCTCAGATGCCTATTAAACATCCAAGCAGAAAGATCAAGTGGTCAGGAGGACATACAAGTCTGGAATTCAGTGAAATGGTTGGGGCTAGCAATGAAATCAAGTTAGCCATCAACCTGGAGATGTTAAAGTCATAGGGCTAAATTAAATTACCTACAGATTTATATTAGACAAAAAGATCTAAAATCTGAGCCCCAAGGTACTAAATTATTTAAAGGTCTGAGTGATAAGGATATAGCAGAGGAGGTTGAGAAGCAGCAGTGAGGTGGCCAGAAAAACAAGAGGCCTAAAGTTGCAGAAGGCCGAAGGAAAATCAAGTAAAGACTGAGGGAGCAATAAGTTGTGTTAAATCCGAGTCACAAGTCTAGAAAGATGATGACTTTGAATTATTCACCAGCTTCAGCAATGTGGGAGTCATCAGAAATCTTGACAAGATCATTTTACTGAGGCAGCTGGGTTAGAAAACGACTACCTAATTGAAGTGGATTCAACAAAGAATGGGTGAATAGAAACTAAAAATGTAACTACAGAAAAGCTGAGGAAATTTTTCTGTAAGGGAGGGGACAAATGCAGAAGGGAGATCTATCATCTAGGGAGAATTTTAACATTTCTAAGGTAGTAGTTGTTCTGTGTTTGTAAATGTTTGGGTTTAGTCAAATAAGAGAAAAATTGCTGAGAAAAATGTGGCGGGAAATCCCTTAATTAAGTGAAAAGATTGGGATTCAGTGCAAACAGGAGTGTTCACATTTGACCCATTGTATCTAGAAATGGAGAGTATGTGGTTACAGGTACAAGGAAGTTGGTAGATTTGGTGGTGAAAGCACAGGCAAATCCTCTTTTGCTAGCATCTATTTTCTTAGTGAAATAAGAAGGTCTTCATTACAATGTGAAGAAAGGGAGATTATCAGAGTCATAAGGAGAGAGAAGTGTTAAATAGTTTCCTCAGAAATTAAAGAGTAGATTCATCTAGCAAGCAGGAGAATTACTGGACAAGCCTGAAAGCTATTTAAGGTTTATAGTCATCAATTTAAAGTTATCTCAAGAAGCATGCCTGTGTGTTTTTATGCACAAGTATTGGGCTCTCACAGGGCAGGTGTAGAGTTTGTGTAGAGCTGGCTGCAAACAGGATTTGGACTTTGCCAGTCTAGAGCATGAGTGGAAGGTAGAAAAGAGTGGGAGAGCTGAGGGCATTCTAATAATGGACAATGATATTTAAATCTGAGAAAGGAGGGGAGAGCATAATGAGGCTCATAGAGAAGGGAGAAATGGTTTGATCAAAAATTGAAGACTAGATACTAAATAGAACAGAAAATACTTTATAATTTCTTTAATAATTTTATTGAGACATAATTCACATAACACTGTTATTTTAGAGAGTATAAACAAGTGGTTTTTAATATATTCAGAATTGTGCAACTACAACCACTAATTTTAAAACATTTCATCATCCCAAAAGAAATCCTGCAGCCAGGGCGCCTGGATGGCTCAGTCGTTAAGCATCTGCCTTTGGCTCAGGTCATGATCCCAGGGTCCTGGGATTGAGTCCCACATCAGGCTCCCTGCTCAGCGGGAGGCCTGCTTCTCCCTCTCCCATTCCTGCTGCTTGTGTTCCTGCTCTCGCTGTGTCTCTCTCTGTCAAATAAATAAATAAAATCTTAAAAAAAAAAAAATCCTGCAGCCATTAGCAGTCATTCTCCATTCACCTTCTCCCCAGTTCCTGGCAAAAACAAATATAATATCTATCTCTAGGGAGTTGCCTGTCTATTTCAATGAACGTATTTTTCCAAGGCTTACCTATGTTGTTGTAGTATCTATCATAGTTCATGTTGATGGCTAATATTCCATTATATGGATACATCACATATTTTTAATTCGTTAGTTGATGGACCTTCAAGTTTTTTCTAGTGTTTGTTTGTTTTTGGCTATTATGAATAATACTATTATGAACATTCATGAACAAATTTTATGTGTATATATGTTTTAAATTCTCTTATATGTATAATTAGAAGTGGAATTGCTGGGTCAAATGGTACCTTTATTTTTAATATTTTGAAGAATTCCCAAACTGTCTTACAAAATAACTAACATTTTGGATTTCTTATCAACAATGTATGAGAGTTTCAGTTTTCCACATTTTTACAACTTGTTATTTCCATCTTACTGGGAAGGGAGTGTTATGCAATTGTGCTTTTGACTTGCATTTCCCTAATGACTAATGTGTTCAGCATCTTTTCATATGCTTATTGGCCATTTGTATATTATCACTGGAAAATGTCTATTCAAGAATTTTCTCATTTTGTATTGGGTTGTCTTTTCATTGTTGAGTTGTATTAGTTTTTATATATATTATTCTAGATTCAAGCCTTTTCTCAGACACATGATTTGCAAATATCTTACCCCACTCTGTGGGTTATCTTTTCACTTAGTAGTATCCTTTGAAGTACACTTTTTTAAAAATTTTTGATGAAATCAATTTTTCACTTGTGCTTTTTGTTTCTTATCTAATTTCTTGTAAGAATTACTTCTAAGAGTTTTATAGCTTTGACTTTTAACTTACATCTATATTTTGACTTAAATTTTGTAAAAGGTCTGATGTTGGGGTTCAACTGCATTCACTTGCATCTAAAACCACTGTCAAAAATACTATTTCCCCCACTACATTTTATCAGCACCTGTGCTGAAAATCAATTGACTATGAGTGCAAGTGATTATTAGTGGGACTCTTAATTTTATTTCATTAATTATGTGTCTATATTCCTGTCAGTACCACACTATCTTGATTACTATAGCCTAATATTGCGTTTTTAAGTGTGAATTCCCCAACTTTTTTTTCCCCAAGATTGTTTTGTTTATCCTAGGCTTTTTTCATTTCCATATGAATTTTAGGATCATCTTGATATCTGAAAAATAAAAAAGAAGATGGGATTTTGACAGACGATTACACTAAATTTGTAAATCAATTTGGGGAGTGTTGCCAACTTAACAATATTAATTGTTATAATCCATGTATATGGACTATTTTTCATTTATTTAGGTCTTTCTTAATTTTTATTAAAATTTATTTGAAAGAGAGCAAGCAAGCGAGGGGGAGGAGCAGAGGGAGAGAAGCAGACTCCCTGGCTGAGCACCGAACCAGATGCAGGGCTCAATCTCATGACCCTGAGATCATGACCTGAGCCAAAACCAAGAGTCAGATGCTTAATCACCTTTGCCATCCAGGCGCCCCTTTCTTGTTTTTCGATAATACTTTATAGTTTCCATATACACTGAGTTGGAAAGTATTAACTCCCTCTTCTACTTTTTCAGAGAATTTGTGAAGGATTGGTGTTAATTATTCCTTAAATTTTTAATAAAATTCACCTGCGGGGCGCCTGGGTGGCTCAGTTGGTTAAGCGACTGCCTTCAGCTGGGGTCATGATCCTGGAGTCCCGGGATCGAGTCCCACATCGGGCTCCCTGATCAGCGGGGAGTCCGTTTCTCCCTCTGACCCTCTTCCCTCTCGTGCTATCTCTCATTCTCTCTCTCTCAAATAAATAAATTTTTAGAAAAAAAATAAATAAAAATAATAAAATTCACCTGCGAAGCCATCGGGAATTGATTACTAATTTTATTATTACTACTTCAATATCTATTTTATTTTTTACTATTCATTAGTTGATGTTTTATTACTAATTCAGTATCTTTACTGGTTACAGGTTATTTCAGATTTTCTATTTATTCTTGAGTCAGTTTTATTAGTTTGTGTATTTTTAGGAATTGTCCATTTGATCTAGGTTATATAATTTGTTGGCATGCAATCTATATTGTTCCTTATTTCCCTTTGCTCTTCTACAAGCTCAGTAGTGATATCGCCCTTCACTCCTAATTTTGGTGGTTTGAATCTTCTCTCCCCTTTTCTTGGTCAGTCTGGCTAAAGGTTTCTAAATTTTGTTGATCTTCGAAGAACTAATATTTAGTTTCATTGACTCTATTTTTCTGTTTCATTTATTTTGGCCCTTATCATTATTATTCACATTATTCACTATTATTATTATTATTATTATTATTTACTCCTACTTTTGATTTAGTTTGCTCTTCTTTTTCTATTTTCCTAAGATGGAAGTTTAAATTATCGAATTGGGGATCTTTCTCCCTTTTGAATATAGGTGTTTACAGGTTTAAATTTTTTGCCAAGCAATACTTCTGCTGCATTCCATAAGAGCTAGTGTTGTTTTTGTCTCTATTCATCTAATTGTATTTTCTATTTTCCCTTATGATTTTGTCTTTGACACATTGCTTATTAAGGCATGTGTTGTGAAATGTCCACATTTTTTAATATCTCTCTGTTATTGATTTTTAATTTCATTTCATTGGGAAGAGAGGATATTTATATTATTCAAATCTTTAAAATGTATTACAATACATTTAAAGTTTATTGTAATAATTTAAAAATTATTACAAAATTCATTATTTGAATATTATGTTTTGTGCCCTAACCATGTCTATTTTGGACAACATTCCTTATGTACTTAAGAATGTATATTGTGCTGTTTGGGGGCTTAGCATTCCATAAGTATTTGTTAGGTGTAGTTGGTTTATAATGTTCACATCTTCTGTTTCTTTGTGAAATTTTTGCCTTGTTCTTCTATTCATTATTGAAATTGGGTATTGAAATCTCCAAGTATTCTTGTTCATCTATCTCTCCCCTCTGTGCCTTCATATATTTTGGACCCCTTTTGGTAGGTGCATATGTATTAGTATTTATTATTATAAAATGCCTTTATTATCTCTATTATCTTTAGAAATTTGTCTTAATTCTGTTTTTGTCTAGTAGAGGTACTCCAACTCACTTTTAGTTACTATTTGCATGAGATCTCTATTTCCATTCTTTTACTTTCAAACTAGAGAATGTCTCCTTTAGGCAGTATAATTTGATCATTTTTTTATCTCTCTTTTGATTGGAATGGTTAGTCCATTAACATAATCACTGATAATATTTATGTCTGACATTTTGCCATTTTTATGTTTTATAAACTTTCCATTCCTTTATTCCCACAGTACAGCCTTCTTTTGTGTTAAATAGCTATTTTACAATTGCCATTTTAATTTTTGTTTTATCTTTTATTTTGAGGTGCTTTCTTAGCATTTTCTTTGTGAATTATAATCACCATATTAACTTAAAATAATCAGCTTCAGATTTTAACACATTAATGGATTATAAAAGTTTGCTTCAATATATCTCCCTCCACTCTTCTTTTATGCTATTAATGTCATACAAATTATATCCTTATACATCATAAATTAATCAACAGTTTTATAAGCATTATTTCATGCAGTTGTCTTTAAGATAGGATTACAGCAGTTAAAAACAAAAATACATTTATACTATCTTTTATATATTCCTGTCTAGTTACCTTTATTGGTACTCTTTATCTCTGTATGGATTTTTAAAAATTGTTTTTTAATTTATTTGAAAGAGAGGGCACATGTGTGAGTGACTAGGGGGAGAGGGTCAGAGGGGGAGGAAGAGGGACAGGCAGACTCCATGATGAACATGAAGCCCGATGCAAGGCTCAATCCCACAGCCCTGAGATGGTGACCGAAGCCAAAACAAACTGTTGGATACTCAACCCACTGAATCACCCAGGTGCTCCTCTCTGTATGGATTTAAATTATCATCTAGTGTCATGTCATTACAATCTGAAGGACGCCTTTCAGTATATCTTTTAGTGTGGGTCTGCTAATGATAAATTCTCTCAGCTTTGTTTATCTCAGAGAGTCTTAATTTCTATTTTGTCATTGATAAACAGTTTTGCTGGATACAGAACTTTTGGTTTACATCCTTTATCTTTCAGCACTTTGAATGTGTTATCCCACTATCTCCTAGCATCCATTCCCTTTGATGAAAAAAGTATTGTTGGGGCACCTGGGTGGCTCAGTCGTTAAGCATCTGCCTTCGGCTCAGGTCATGATCCCAGGGTCCTGGGATTGAGCCCCACATTGGGCTCTCTGCTCAGCAGGAAGTCTGATTCTCCCTCTCCCAATCCCCCTGCTTGTATTCCCTCTCTCGCCGTGTCTCTCTCTGTCAAATAAGTAAAAAAAAAAATCTTTAAAAAAAAGTATTGTTGGGGTGCCTGGGTGGCTCAGTTGGTTAAGCAACTGCCTTGGGCTCAGGTCATGATCCTGGAGTCCTGGGATCGAGTCCCACATCGGGCTCCCTGCTTGGCAGGGAGTCTGCTTTTCCCTCTGACCCTCTTCCCTCTCGTGCTCTCTCTCTCTCATTCTCTCTCAGATAAAATCTTTAAAAATAAAGTATTGTTAATCTTATTAAATATATACTGTAAGTGATAGGTTATTTTTCTTTAGCTGCTTTCCATCTTTTCTTGTCTTTGGCTTTTGATAGTTTGATATGACGTGTCTAGGTATGGATACTTTTGACTTTATATTCCATGAAGTTCATTGAGCTTCTTGGATGTACATATTAATGTTTTTTAATCAGATTTGGGAAGCTGTGTTATTTTATCAAATATTCATTCTGCTCCTTTCTCTTCTCTTTTGGATCTCTTATTGTACATGTTAGTATACTTGAGGATGTCCCACAGGTTTCTGAGAGTATACACTTTTATGTACTCCATTTTTACTGTTTGCCAGACTTGATAACATTCACTGATTTTAATATAAAAGTTTTGTGTTTGTCTAGTACTAATTTCACATATGCTCAGAGTTTTCCCAGTTAAAGATTACAAAAATATGTCCCCTTATTCTCTAACAAAACATATAAGTTATACTTTTACTTTAAGTATTAGATTTATTTGGAATTTATTGTAAGTGGAAGAAAAGGTAAAGTTGTATCTTATTTCAAATAAATAGCATGTTTACATTAGGTATCTGTCATTGCATAATCCGACCTCCTCTCCTCTATTTCATGCACAGAGAAATTTGAATGTGATAGTCAGGCATTTGATATCTGTATATGATGCATAACAACATATTACAGAATTCATTAACTTGGACCTTGATTAAAGCCTCAGTTGGAAAAAATAATCATATAGATATTAACACAATATTACTTGAACACTTAATAATGCCATATAATTTACATCTAATCCTAGAAACATTTCTCAAATTAGTTACTTTAACTATAAGTTTCCTTTGATAAAACATATTACAGAAACTGCTGGCTTTCCATGAAAACCATTCTGCTCTTCCTAGCTACACAGACTATATATCCTAGCTTCTTTTGTAGGTAAGTGTGATCATGTGGCTGCATGCTCTCTATGAAATGTTAGGAAATTATTATGTGTCACTTTCAGTACAGCCCAGAACATTTTCCATGAGAATCCCTCCATGATCTTAACCCTCCCAGTTTCTTTAAGTAGTATGGATGATGATAACACCGAAATCACATGTTTAAGATCCAAAGATGCCATCAAACTGAGTCTCTAAATAACTTCTTGTAGGGCAATGTTCCCCTAGCACCATGCTCTGGACCTGTCCTAAACTAGTGAACAAGAATATCCTTCTATTTTATTTAGTCATTATATCACATGGGGTCTGCTTTGAGGCTGTAAAGTGGAATGCTGCTGTAAAAAATGTAAAATGCATGGTTTTGTCATAATGATTAGGAAGCAGATTGATTGAATTCCACCAGCGCCAGGAGCCACTGCAGAGAAAGAGTGCAAGAGATGGATATGGACAAATGGATTCATTTAGAGCTGGGGAACAGGAGGCTCTGATATGATATGAAAGAGCTTGTCCTGGACAATTACCCATCAATTGGAGGCAAAATGGTAAGACTCACAGATGAATTTGAAGAACTGTAGTTCTTCAGTACAAAACATAGGCCTCACCTCAAACGCAAAGTGACTAAAGTTAAACTTAAACTTGAAGTAAGCAATAACAGAATCTCAGGGGCCTGGAAGTATTGGCAGAAAGCTGTCCAAACCTCATACATCTATACTTAAATGGCAACAAAATTAAAGACCTCTGCACAGTAGAGCCACTGGGAAAGTTAGAAAACCTCAAGAGTTTAGACCTTTTCAGTTGTGAGGTCACCAGTCTGAACGATTATCAAGAAAATGTGTTCAAGCTCCTTCTGCAGCTCACAGTTTCTCAATGGCTATGACCAGGATGACAAGGAGGTCCCCAGCTCAGATGCTGAGGGCTATGTGGAAGGCCTGGAGTGTGATGAGGCGGAGGAGGAGGAGGAAGATGCTAAGTTAGTGGAAGACTAGGAGGATGAAGGGGAGGAGGAGGAAGAAGGTTATAACCACAGGGAAGTACAAGAGGAGGAAGATGAAGATGTTGGTGAAAAAGAGCTGGATCAGAAGTGAAAATGAGAACTTGAGGATGAGGGAGAAGACGATGACTAAGTGGAATAATCTATTTTAAAAAAACCTTATTGTGATTTGACTGTTTTTACCCATACCACTCCTCTCCAGAAATCCTGCCCCCTGAAACTTATTTTCTTCTGATGGTAACATTGCCATTGGAACAAGACGGGCAAAGTGTACTGGGGGTTTTGAGGGAAGGGAGGGCGGGAGGGGGTGGAATAAAATACTATTTTTACTGCCACTAATTCCCCCCCTACTTTTTCTTTGTGTCTGGTTTAGTCCCTATAAATGCAATAGCTGAGTAATCACCAAGTGAGCATTTGTTCCTTACTCTCAGAGGATGGTTTGGAGGGCCCTTACAATTCCTGGCATTTACTGAGTCTCTGGAATTGGTTCAAAGGTCATGCCTGGCCTCCGTTTGGCTTCTCAAAGCCCAGAAAGGGATGAGCATGAGCCACATCTTACCTCTTGCTCTGGTTCTTAAGACTTCTGCATTTCTTGGGCCTGCTAGAGGCATCTAGTACCCTGGTTTGTAAATGGCAACCTAATGGCCTATTTTGGCAATGGCTGGGGAGATATTCCCCCTCTCTCATTTCTTTCCCTCTTCACAGATGGTGGTGGGCTTTGCTCAGTGGAGAAGACTCTGATGTCACTCTTCAGAGCTATGAACCAGAGAATGGAAAACAACAAGCTTACTTAAATATTATGAGTAAAATGGATTTGGCCATCATAATTTAAGAAGCAGCAGCAAACCCTCAAATGTTAACCTCTTTAAAAGATTTAAAAAAAAAAAACCTGCCTTATCTTGTTCTGTAAAAAAATTATAATATTTTGTTTTACAAAATGACAAGGGAATTCTTCCACATGTACTTCTGTACTTAGACCATTCTAAGTGCAGGAGACATTACTGCATGTTGACTGTTTTGTTGTTGTTGTTGTTAAGATTTATTTGTCAGAGAGAGAGAGAGAGAGAGAATGTACAAGCAGGAGGAGTGGCAGGCTCCCCTCTGAGCAAGGAGCTGAAGGCAGACACTTAAGGAACAGCGACCAAGGCATCCTTTGACTGAGTTTTTTGTTGTTTTTGTTTTTCATACACCCGAGCCTTGAAAAACTAACCCAAAATTATATTTCCTTATTTAGTGGAAATCTAAAATGACTGCAAATTCCTAGTGAATGTCCAGGTTTGTTTTCATGTCGCTCTTCTGGATTGCTTTAGAAGTGACGTGTTATTTCCTAGCCCATGTATCATCTGTATAAAAGAACATCTGCACTGGTTTTTCTCTTGCCCCTTAGAAAGCCAAACTTTGAGCTTTATGTCTGTTTGTCCTTGGTAAATTTCAATAAATCTTTTTATCAAAAATGAAAGGAAGCAGACAACATGGAAAAGAAACTACAACCTAGAAATCTGAAGACTTATTTTATGCAATGGCAAAATATTTTGTAGAACTACTACCTGAAAAAATATGCAAGTTAATCAATGTACCTATAGCTTTAGGAAAAATAGTTGGAAAAAGTCAACTATTGTTAAGTATGGATACTCCTCACTCCCTTTGACATGGTATTACAAAATAGAGATGAGCTCAGGGAAATCTAAAAACAAAGTCCAAGTCCACAAAAGGCTGGAGAAAACAACTGATTCTGGACCCTAAAGAATATAAGGCTGAAAAAGGCTTTGAACAACAAAATCCCATTAAGACTTCTAAAGACCCATTTAAATCTCTGGCAAATGTAACATAAAGGGTTTACCTTCCCACTTAAGACCATTTTCTTCAGATGATCTCATCATGGTAGTTACCATTAAGTAGACAGCATGAAAAAGTGATGGGGTCAAAAAACAATAAAAATAGAAAAGCTTTAAGAACTATGCCTAGGAGAAAACTTCAGGTTTATGTAGTTTTCAGTACCTGCAAATAACTACTAAGAAATAGATCAGTAGCCTATCATAATTTTAAGGGAAATTATTTTGTCAAAGAAACAAGAAGGCAGCCCCCAAAATACCTTTAATTGTTTCAGCTATAAATAAATCTTGGGCTTCCAAGGTTGCACCAGCAGGAAACAAAACAAAAGCTGTAGTAGCCTTTAAGAGAATTAGATTCTCAACACTCACTAGAAAGGTGGGCATGGAGACTAATAAGTAAGGAATGACTCCCCAGAAGGCAAAGTTGGAGCCACTGAGAATGAGATTTTTCCTTGAGAGAACACTCAGTTTCTAATCAAAGAATTTCCTTCATTGCCAGGGTAGAATTCTTCCTAATGCCTTCCCTACAAAATAATATCATTCTTTTCTTTATTGCAAGTCAGTGCTTTCCCATTTCCCACTATTCTAATTTAATTACTTTTGTATGGATCATCTTTCCCCAATCTACAGTTATATATTGAGTTTGAAAATGCAGATGACTTATCTTTTGAGTTTACAAGTCTTGAGACAATAAGTAATCACATTCTGACATAACAAGGATATTATACATCACAGAAATTCGGTGCATTGAGCTAGGTGTTTCTCTCTGCTTCCCTCAAAGTTTTTTTCTTTTGTTGTTTCTTTTCTTTACAGCCATGTGAATGATAGATAGCCAATGGCATGTAAACAGAATTGATGTGTGTCACTTACAGACAAGGATCATAAAAATTTTGTTATTGTTTATTTTCCTTGCTGGCTTACTAGTATAATGATGTCCAGAGCAACTTTGAAGTCACATGCTAAAGATGGAAGAATGACGAAGAACCCCTGATTAACTACATGTAACAGCCCACCTCCACTGCCCTCCACTGTACCCTTAGCCCTGAATTTGTGGCATGGCCCAGGGCTGTTATGTTTATGACAATCACATGTCTATGTCATGGAGTCATTTTGTTATATATTTATTTGCAATAGTAGTATAGACTATTTAATGTCTTAGGCTTCAACTAATATAAACAATTCTGGATATAAAACTGTCTCCAAAGGTCACTGTATTCAACCAAATCATATTCTGACCAAAGAAATAAAAAAACATCTTGAATATTTGACAATATTAACATTAGCATAAATATCTACTATGTTGAGAAGTGTTATAGGACTTTAAATCAATATCTAGACATTTCCACTGCTCTGTGGATTATACTAGAAAGACAATCTAAGGTTTCTGTGATTTTTTAATTTCCCTTGAAATGGTCATTTACTTTACTAACTCTATAAATGCTTTTATTACCATTTAGGCAGTTTTATTTTATGAATTAAGTCCTTTAGCATGGGGGAGGGAATACTTATGTGTGGATTTGTTTTTGTTTTGTTTACATTCTAATTCTATTTGAGAAATAACTACTGTATTAGATGTCTTTAAGTGGTTAGATTTTTGGCATGTCATAATCTTGGCTACCATTGTTTCTCGTTGTCATACCTACACCAAGCAGGTCCACTGGTCTGTTCAATAATGTTTATGACTCTAAAAGTTTTCCTATGGCTAATAACATGGGCCTTGATCACCATCATGAATGTTTTCCTTTCCATGGACTTAGCAAATTAGAGACCACTAGTTAGAATTTTGAAACCATAGGAGAAACCTCTGAAAGGCATATCCAAGTTGACTCACTTTACCTCCTTTCCACTCATCTAAACATCCTTCTGTTTTTCAAGAGAGAAGATAAAATTTCAAATAAAAAAAACCTTACATTCAAAGAGTTTCTTTTACATTCTTATTCAATTTTTCCTCTCACAAGTAGAGATGCAAGCTGCCCTTCATAAAACAATTCCATTTATAGGTAAAGAAACTAGTTATATAGTTATCTTAAAGAAATTTCACCATGTGAGAAACATACATGGAGCAAGTAAAATGTACAGAAAAGTAAAAATATTAACCCTTCTGTAGTATATATATTTACTTTCGTAGTGGTCTATTCTTTATTCCCTTCTTTTCCAATCCTTTTCTCTTGTAATCGTGCAGAGTACAACTGACAAATATTGGCTGAGAATATTGCCAGGTAGATAAATATCCTAATATCTGCCTATTAGGAGGCACAGAATCACAGAGAGAAAATGGCTTTTTAATGGCACAATGCAATATAAACCCAACACATTGGAAGTTAAAACTGATGGCCTCTCACTTCCCTGGATAATATTATTGTTCAGGAATTTCTCCTCAAAAGAACTAGAGTTACCACCATAAGAAATGTTTTCAATGCAATCAAGTAAACTAAATATATACATTTTGTTCATTCATAAAATTCATATTATATTCTTACCACATAAAATATTAAGATACTTAGCATAATGAATTCTATCAAGTTTCAGCAGAAACCTTTTGTGTGCACATAGAAATATGATCTTTGAGGACACTCAGAGCATTTTATGACAAAATGAATTTCAGTTCTGTGACTATGGCACAAATAAACTAGCATTTTTGCATTTGATCCATAGGTTCAAGTACTTCCTAGATGCCTTACTTCTAACAAGATATTTAACAAATGTTTAATACTGATTAGAGTGAAATTGTTAAAGGTCAGCTTCCCCTACCCACTTATCTTGCAAGATTACTAATGGACCTGATTTTTTTTAACCTACATAATGAATTGTACCACCAATGTGCTGTAAATCTTGATTTTTAAAATAAACTCAACTTGTTTTTAATTTTAAACAGTTTCTCAAAAGGAATACTTTTGGCTTAGAAAATAAGATTTATAAGAATAAGTTGTTCCTTGAAAATCATGTCACTTTAAAAGGAAAAGTTGAAGATAATTGGTGCTATATACCCCTTGCCCCTAAATTCATCAAGAAACACCAAAAATTCCCTGGATGATTGTGAAGTAATTGAATCACTATTAGAAAGTAAATGAGTGGCTGTGTTTTATGTGATATTTAATTTAAATGGAAGACCACTTTTCTGATTTAATCCAATCAGCACTTTCTTCTGATTGCAACCATTCCGATAGAAAACTAAAGTAAAACTAAACTTTGAAATTAATATTTTCCAGCTATAAAATTATGAGACGATTGGAAAGGATGAAGGGTATGATGAGATAAAGAGGCAAGGAAAAAAAAAAAAGGAAGTACAAGGAAGTGAAAGGGAAGAATTAGAGGGTCAAAATTAATAGGCATTGTGCATATTCTCTGCCACAGATACTGTACTTGGTGCTCTTACAGAAGCAATCTCAATTAATCTTAACAGGCAAGCAGTTGTTATTAATCCTGCTTTATAATATGACAGCACTCAGGCTAACTGTAATAGAATAGAAGCTGTCTTATACAAGATCATAAAGTTATTACTACTGATAGAAGTCAAAGCAAACAATCATGAAAATAGTATAAATAGCATATACATGCATTAAGCAGTTAGTTTTAAGTAAAAATGTATTAGGGCACATTCATTTTCGGGAAAAGATTTTTTTTTTTTAATTTGAGCATGGGTCTACTAATTTTAATTTCCTCAAGTTCTGTCTTACAGAGACAACTAAACCACAATGTCATGATTAGTTTACTATGCCAAAAAGAGAAACATGGAAGGATTCAAAATTCAGAATCCTGAGTTTTCATTATTCATCTCAAATCTTTTCACTTTTCTGACTCATATCTAATTTAAAATCAAATTTTAGATACACCTTCTTAGTTACCAAATATAAGGACCAAAGTCAGGCCACCCCAAGATGGTCCACTTTGGCACAGAGATTATGCCAAGTTGAAAGTAATCATGGCCCATAAGTCTCAGAAGAAACTTTGGCCTGCCCCCACCCCCCCGCCCCATTAACTGCCTAAAAGAATTTAGATGGAGGACATGCTCCAGGAAGTAGAGCTAACACCATAGATAACTATAGTATGATATAAATTAAGGGTGATAGACAGGGAGGAAACTATCAAGGCCTGTTTGATCAAAGTCCCCTCTATGCCCCATTGTCTCTGAATGGCCCAGCAAACATTTGTTTACCAAACATCTACTCTTTTTCATCTTCTTGTAAATTACATTTCTTTCCTTTGTTGTCCCAGACCTCTACCTCTTTCTGCTTAGTTCAGGATGACATAAATACCTCCATTTTGTCTGACTGTTTTGGAATCTGTCTATGTGGATCACCCATACATAGAAAATTAGATTTTCTCCTCTCAATTGCTTTCATGTCAATTTAGTTCTTAGTCCAGTTAAAAGAACCTCAGATGAAAGAGGAAAACTTTTTCCTCCTCAACACTTCCAAAGCATTACTTTCATAAAAATCAGTATTTTTTCTTAGAAATAATGAACAACTTTATACTAAGTAGAGTATCCAATTATATGGCATAAGGATATTTGGAAAGAAAAAAAAAGATCCTTGGTTTGCACATATCTGAACCTGTGACAGCAGGATGGGTATTTTGGAGAAAAGTCTAATGTTCTCAAACATTCAGCATGTAGGAGGCAACAGTAAACGGGGAAAGATGGTAGAAGTCAGTTATGAGAGCCTCTATTATTATAATAATAGCTATTTATTATGTACTTACTGAATGAGTGGTAAGTCCTTAATATCATCTCTTTGATTGTTACAACCCTATGATGTCATTATACACATCTGCAAGATGGAGCATAAGTAGCCAAAATATCCTAGCTAGTTATACTCAACTGTCATAGAATGGTTACATAATTGCTCAAAAACACAAAGATAGGAAATTGGCAACTGGGATTAAATCTCATGTCAGTTTGTTTCCAAAAGCTTTTTACCCTAAGCAAGCAAGGAAAATAGGGTGACTTCCAACAGACAGGGCACCCTCAGCGCGAGGACCATGAGACCTACCTGTCAGATTCCCTAACGTAGGAAGCATAAGTCATTGCCAGTACAATCTGCAGCGCTCTGAATCCCGTTTCCTTTTTTAAGCCAAAGCTATGCTTTTCAAGGGCTGCTTCCAGTCACTGATTAAACAGGATACTAAGGAAACTAAGGCAGGCCCACTGATGGCAGATAGAGGACTCGTCTAACGGGACACTTCGATTTTACAACTCACTTTCTCAGATTAGCTCAAACATTCCTAGAACTGCCCTGCAGTTTACAACCTTCTTCCCTTTCTGCCTTTCCCCCAGTCCTTCAAAAGGGATCAAACATCACTGCAGACTCATGATTTTCCTATGCTCCTCCAGTTCTCTATTTTCCTCCCCAACAAATATTTTGTATAAATAATTCCTTCATAGTTTTAGTTCTTGGAGAATCTGGGCTAATAAACTGGATGACCCCTTTATCCGAGAAGCAGGAGAAGACTGCCGTTAGGATGTCCCAACTTATCTGCCCGTGTAGAAAGAAGTGTTTTCTTGCTTGGTGTGGCCTTCCCAAGGAAGAGTACCTCTAAGACATTCATACGAGTTAATCTGTGTAAGGACTTGCGTGCAATAAACGCTTATTTTCACTTTATTTATTTTTTAAAGATTTTATTTATTTATTCATGAGAGACAGAGACAGAGAGAGAAGCAGAGGGAGAAGCAGGCTCCCAAGGAGCAGGGAGCCCGATGCGGGACTCGATCCCAGGACCCTGGGATCATGACCTGAGCCGAAGGCAGATGCTTAACCATCTGAGCCACCCAGGCACCCTATTTTCACTTTAATTCTCAGTAAGTCCTGATTTACACAGATGGAATTAGTCTATTTTATTGTATCTTGTTTTTCTGTATCTAATTCTTACAAATTGAATTATATCTACTAGGCCTATTTTATAAGATGGATGTAAATATTAAAGTGATAGATTTTTTTTGAAAATGTTTAAAAACAACCATGTAAATATTAGTTCACCTGAATCCCTTTGTTACATACGGATGTATTCAACACCTCAATTCTTTATTAAAAAGTAAATATTCTTATCAGTAGTAAAAATATCATTGGAAGAGTATGGATGCTTTCTTAAGTGAAAATCAATGAAAATAAACATCCCACATATACAGTTCTGAATTAGGTAAATTGTTCTCCAAAACACAAACTACATCTAGTCTTAAAAATGCACATTGGAAGAAGATGGGGGAAGGACGGCATGGTGTGGAAGAGCAGGGGTTTGGAAGTCACATAGTTTAGTTAAAGGGCCTGATTCACCTATTTAGCTATATGATTTCTTTGCACCTCAATTTCCTCATATAAAAATTTAGAATAATAAATTTTACTTTATAAAAATGGTGCTTACCTTATCATAGGTATTTAATACTATTTCCAAACCTTTGCTGAGGTTAGGGAATAAGGGAAAAGAACTGGATCTCCATTACACATGGAACAAAAGGATGATAACTGGCATTTCATATGCATCACTGCATGCTATATGAGAGATGCTTTATAAATGCTATTTTATTTAATTGAAAAAAATGATCCTATGTGATTAGCATTTTCAGCTTAATTTTACAATGAAAAATCTGAGTGTCATAAAAGTGAAGTCGGGCCAATCAGGAAATAATCAGTAAAGGAGTTGGAGGGGTAAAATTGAAACCTGTGTGTCTAACTTTAAAGCTCATACTTATAATTTTATTTTTTTAAAGATTTTATTTATTTATTTAACCGACAAAGAGAGAGAGAAAGCTAAAGAACAAAAGCAGGGTGAGTGGGAGAGGGAGAAGCAGGCTTCCCAACAAGCAGGGAGCCGGATGTGGGGCTTGATCCCAGGACCCTGGGATCATGACCTGAGCCGAAGGCAGCTGCTTAACCGACTGAGCCACCCAGGTTCCCCAGCTCATATTTATAATTTTAATAATGTGTTTCCTACACAAGGCTAAGGTGGGCTTAAGGAAAGATATGGGTAAATGTCCTAATTGTGCTATTGCCAGAAGAACCGGAAAGAGGAAAATGGAGCATGCTCTCCCTATAATGAGTCCTCATAAAGTATCCTCCAGTGACCACAAAAGAGCAAGGAGCTTGTCCTCCCTAGGGAAGCAGGGTCCTCTAAAGGGTTTCCCTTCTGCCTGTCCTCTACAGCCACCATCTGGTCGGCCGTCTGAGAAAATGAAGTATAATTTTAGTTCATGCCTGTACCCAAAGTCTTCAAAGTATTTTTTCTCTCTTGTTCATAGTGAAAATCATAAAAGAATCAAAACTTCACTCCACCTTTAGAGTTAAAGGGGATGGCCTCGAAGCAACACATTTTTCAATGTTTATTCACACCCAGGTGTAATCAGTTTCCTAACTAGTATAAATGGTTGGTTTAAGAGACTTTCCTAGAAGGAAAATGGGCCAAGAAATCCAATGTGCAGAAGCCAAAGTCAAGCTTGCCTCAGTCAAATTTCAGTCTTGTTTACCTGAAACTCTGTCCACACCTAGAGAAGAGAGAGATTGGTAAGGTAATTTTCACTGAACCATAAGATTTCTACCAATAAAGCTAGAGCCATTCGTAATTACTGTTTATATATTCCTCAAACAGCACAAGCATATTTGGAGGCTGTGGCTATTTCTGGTATTGTTGTTTATGGCAAATTGTAAAACTGCACTAGCTTTGTTTAAACATTTATTTTGAGAGAGAGAGAGAGGGAGTGTGCGTGAGTTGGGGGAGGGGCAGAGGGAGAAAGAAAATCCTCATGTAGACTCCCTGCTGAGCATGGAGCCTGACTTGGGGGTCTATCCCAGGACCCTGAGATCATGACCTGAGCTGAAATCAAGAGCTGGATGCTTAAACGACTAAGCCACCCAGGAGCATAACACAGAAAAGAAAATTTAAAGTTCAGAGAGGTGACAGAATTTTGTGAAAAACTAAGGACCGGACAAAAGTCAAGTTTTTCTTTTTTTTGTTGTTTTTTTGTTTTTGGGGTTTTTGTTTGTTTGTTTGTTTGGACAATAAACCCTATGAGTTCTCAACTAAACTACACTAGATTTAGGATTTCGGTTTTCCATTTTTCCTTCCCCTGCACACAGATACTACAAAGAAGCAAGGAATCTGAAGTCATTTTTAAGTTACATATTTTGCTTTGTTTACTGGAAAGTCTAGGGCAGTGTTCACACTACGATTAAAATCCCTCAGGAGGTCCTAAAATCTATATGGTAGTTCAAGACCCATTTTCTCAAGATGAATAGAATGTAAACAGTACTTTGATTATCAAGTGCTGTATAACCAACTACTCTAAAGCTTAGTAACTAAAAAACCTAATCGTTAGTGTTTTCTTGGTTCTGTGAGGCAGAATCTTAACAAAAGCCTTGGAGAAAAATTGTTTCTGCTTCAAGTAATCTGGGATCTTAGCTGGGATGCTTCAAATGGCTAGTAATTGGAATGGCGTAGGAAACTGGTCAGATTTCCTGGGCCAGAAAAGGGGCATAATATCACTTCACCATATTCCATTGGTAAAAGCAATTATAAGAGCCAGCCAAACTTCAAGAAAAAGGGACACAGACCTCACTTCTCTATGAATGGAATTCTAAGAGGATGTCTTAAAAATTAGTGGGCATTTTTAGTCTGCCAAAAATATTCAGTATTATTTCATATAACTTCTGTTTCTGTTGCATATATATAAGTATATACTTATGTTTCCTTTGGTGAGTAAAGTTCGAAAATTTTGAAAGCCCCTGAAGTTCCATATTTGTCTCAATTATAGTTATTATCTATCCTCCATTTTACTTTATTCTAAAAATACACAATTTAAGTTACTGTATCTAATTTGTATTCATTTTCTAAACAAGCATTATATATACCAAACTGTATATATACCATCTACCTGGACACATTTAAATTTTCTAGTTAAGAATAATGCAATAATTGTTATTCTGAGAACATTTATTTCATAATATTTCCAAATTCTCTCCAGATATTATCTAATAATAATAGAGAGGAATAAACACTGTGGATTGCAGTTTTCTCTTACAAATATGAGAAGTAAAGGATAAATGTATACAATACAACTCAAAATGATATGTATGAAGTAATAAATTGACATTTGCAAAGTAATTATTCTAAGAAGTCATTTACCTATAGACTTATTTTATATAGATATTAATTACAGCCATTTGGCAGAGAAACATAAAGCTTGAAAAGTGAAATATCTAACCCAAATCACACAACTGGTTGGTAGAATTTAAATTTAACACATTTATTACAGCAAGACATGTTCCTTAATACTATGTTATGCTCTTTCCTGAAGGCTTTCTGAATTTTACACCAGCAAATTATTCCCCATATTGTCTTTTTATAAGATCATATAAAGCATATAAAATACTATAGATGTTATTAAAATTTTCATTTCATTTATTACATTCTTACAATGTGTTACTAAAGCATTAGTATGTTCTTTGCAGTGCTCAGTACTAAAAGAAAACTCCCAAAGCTAAGGACACATTAATAGTGTTCACTTAATTGCCTTTCTTCAGATTAAAAAAAAAAAAAAAACCTTAAAAAAGTAGCAATTTTGTTTTTACATAATTATAGAAAGAGAAATGCCCTGAATCTTGGTAATACATTTTAATATCAGATGATTGTATTAGAAATGCATTTTTTATATTTCATTTATTCTATTTCCATAGTTGTAAATAAACCATAGTTGGGTATGTTAACTCTAAACTTAACAGGAGGAAAATATTAGTCAAGCAATCTCTAAGTAGTACTCTTTGAAGTATAATATTAATAAATTACTATTAGTGGGAAATAACTTGGATGAAAAGATGTTACAGATTCCTTAAGAGGTTTTTGCTATTTAGAGTGGAAGGCAAAAATGAACAAAAAAAAAATATACACAATAAATGTGTAAACAAATATTTTTGTAAAGTAGCTAACATGTATATTCATCACAGCATTTTATGTAAACTAGTAAACATATAGAACCAGAAACAGTGAAAGTAACCTGATGAAGCATGTAGGTGGAAAGTATACAAATTTAATGACAATTAACTTAAATATTTAAGTTATTGACAAAGGTTTGAAGTATATAATTTGTCCCCACCTATTAAAATGGGTTCATCCTTGCAGAGTTTTCTACTGTAGTAGAAATGACCACAAATTTAATAGCTTAAAACAACATGTATTTTCTCAACAGCTTCCATGCACCAGGAGTCCAATTAGCTGGGTCCTCTGCTAGGTTTGGCCAGGGTGAAATCAAGGTGTCAAATTCTCTCAGATTCCGGGTATTATTCTAAGCTCACTGGTTGTTAGCACGATTTGTTTCCTTGCAGTCACATTCTTGCTAGCTGTTGGCCAATGATCATGTTCAATTCATATAGGCCATCCACATTTCCTTGCCACCACACGCAGTTTGCTGCAATGCTATTTGTTTTCATCTGGGTCAGCTGGAGTGAGTCTATCTTCCTATCTCTCTCCAGTCTGCTTAGATGAAATCATATATTTATAATATAATCCTGGGAGTGAGTATCTCATCATATCCATGGGTTCTATCCAAGTCAAGAGTAGCAGATTATTCAAGGGGTATGTAGGAGGGAGCAGGAAGCTTGGGGGCCACCTCGGAATTCTATCACAATTCTGTATTACTACCCAATGTAGAAGTTAAAAAGAAACATTTACTAATTATTGTGCTATAATTTAACATTTGTTCATCTGTTTATAATATGAATATGCCATATGATAGGTACTATGGGTATAAAGCCAAGTGAAATATGATTCATGTCCTAAAGCATGCACTCTAGTGATGAAAGACAACTAAATCAACAACTAACCTGCTAAATGATGGCTGATGTAAAGTGCATTGAGATCATAAAGGAAGGGGATGTAATTTGGACAGCAGGGTGAAGAACTCATTGTAAATTGATACTTTAAGTTTTAAAGAATATGTAGGAACTTACCGAATAAGTGAATTAAGAGAATTCCAGGAAGAGGAAAAATTATATAGGAAGAAAGATAAGAAATACTATAGGAAATATTAAAGAAGTATAAATATTTTGATATATCTGGAGGTAAGAGTCCCTATAATATGAATGTAGCTTTAGCTATAATCCCTATGCTAATAGGATCTATATTGACTTAATTAGGACTAGGATGAATTATATTGAATTAGAGCTAAATCACAGACATCCGACTGGGTTATATTTTAACTAGTGTTATGGCTAAAATCAATATCTTATGACATGCAGTAAACAACATTAATGCTTCTTAAAAGAATTTTTTAAAAATTTCTTTAAAGAAAATTTATAAGGCATAAGATAGGTTTTACTCCAAACAGTGACTATAGTAATTCCTATATTTATTTTTTAAAGATTTTATTTATTTGACAAAGAGAGAGTGAGAGGAAACACAAGCAGGGGGAGTGGGAGAGGGAGAAGCAGGCTTCCCCCTGAGCAGGGAGCCCAGTGCGGGGCTCGATTCCAGGACCCTGGGATCATGACCTGAGCCGAAGGCAGATACCAAATGACTGAGCCACCCAGGCACCCCAGTAATTTCTATATTATACAGTAATCTATTGTAGAGAAATTTCAAACACTATGACAGGTAAAAGAACATAAAGGATTGCATAAATTTGATGCTCTAGACAATATTAGTCATGGTGACATCTAACATTGCAATAAAGTACAATATCCAAAAGAAGCTAATTAGTTAATTAAAATAAGATAATTTGAGCATCTTTTCCTGTATCCAGATCTTGGAAATTGCTATTACCTCCAAAAGGGCAAATAACTTTGAATGTCTTACATTGTCATAATGAAGTTCCTTTGCTACTTTTGTCTTCCCAACTAATCATCTGTTTTACCATCAGTGTTTTTTGGCCCCCTGAAATGACCAGAGTTTAAACTTAGATAATGTGGTAATCAGAAGCAGAAAAGTCTCAGATAAATGTCTATGATATCAGACAGACAAACTATATGAAGTAGATTTTCTTTATCCTATAGTTAAGGGGAGGCAGTATTCACTGTGGTTAAAAGTAGGGAGGGGCGCCTGGGTGGCTCAGTTGGTTAAGCGACTGCCTTCGGCTCAGGTCAGGATCCTGGAGTCCCGGGATCGAGTCCCACATCGGGCTCCCTGCTCAGCAGGGAGTCTGCTTCTCCCTCTGACCCTCTTCCCTCTCATGCTATCTCTCGTTCTCTCTCTCTCAAATAAATAAATAAAAAATCTTAAAAAAAAAAATTAGGGATGCCGCATCAGGCTGCTTGGGTGTGGATTCCTTGTTTCTTATTTAGCTATAGGAATTGGGAAAATAGAGATAATGACTTGCAAGACAATTGTAAGTATTAAATTAATGTAGGCAAAGCACTTAGAACTGGATCAGCAAGTGTTAGCTATTTGTTATCAGTGGAACATGGGCTGTATTGAGATACCCAGATGGGTGACAAAAGAACTGAGAGTTGTTATGTAGGGAATGCCCTTGTCAACATCTGTTTTCTTCAGAGTCAGGCTTAGTTCAGAACAAGGCTGTTTCCAATACACCAGAAGCCTCACAAGTAGTTTGTGGTCAATAGCTAAATATTTTATGGTATACCGGGGTCCTAACGCAGCATCATCACTGAGGGAATAGGTCTTAGAACTGGGTAACCTAATGAATATTGGGAAAGAGTGCAGCTTCTTTTTAAATAACATTTATTAAGAGTCTTAGTATAGTCATTTAACTCCAATAAGTGCCCCTGTGTAGAGAGGGCGGGTATGAGGTTTGTAATAGATTCAATGTGATATTATAACCAAAAAGCCAACTAAGGTTTAGCTGTGAAAAAAAAAATCATAAGGGATTTTTAAAAATGATGGAAATCGTGACATCTCCTTCCCTTCAGGTTAAGTTCATAATCCACAGTGTTTAATCCCCTTTGGCTACCTACAAAGACAAAGCTCTTTATCAGAGAGAGCTCGTCACTCCACTTTTGCTCTAGTGCTCTAGGCCTGCTAAGGATACACGATGGCTTCATGCATGTGGAGTTGCCTGCCTACCCCTCTAATTGAAAATATGCAATAGCTTACAAAAAGAAGAGCACTGAAGTGCTCTGTATGGCAGTGAAATGTAGCCTTGACCATCACATGTTGCCCTGACTCCCAAAAGCTGCTGTGTTTTACAAGCTTAAATTCACTTGGTAAGGGACTATCCAAACACTTTTTGAGTGACAGACAATATTTCACAAAACTGTGACACCTTTTCTGGCCTCTGCATAAATAAGTCTCCCAAAGCAATTAAATTTTTGAAATAGTAGCTGTAAAAAAAAAAAAAAAAAAAGCAAATAGTTTAAAAAAACCAATGAAGAGGATTAGAATGAGCCATATCTTTTTTCATATTTACATTCAAAATTTTAATGGCACTTGACTCTGAAATCATTCCAGTAAAGCGGAAAATTAATATTTTAATATGTCTACCACTCCAGCAAGTAGAAAGAAGTAAAGTAGAATAAGTAGTAGAGAAAAAAATGTTTTAGTATTAACAATATTTATGAATATTTATCACTCCTACCCATCAAATAGTTGCTTTTCAGTGTGCCCATTCACTGATATATACAGTAAATCACTGCAGAACCCACACTAGCAATTGTTTTACATTTTATAGAAAAGAAAATGACAATTTCCTTTTAATATTCTTTTGATTAGATTTTGTCATAATTTTTTATTGAGTGAATTCAAATAAGTGAAGCATAGCTAATAAAAAAACATTATCCAATAGGATTTCATGGAATGGAACCATTCTTATCAGTTCTTTTTCGTCTAGATGGGGGATAACAGAAAAACAGGAAGAAATAAAATGGCATAAAATGGCTTTGCTGGCTGTGATATTGTCTGGAAATTTGCTTTGCTTCAGGGTCAAGAATTGTAAAAATTTGACCCATATGGCTATTATGTATATTCATTTATTTCTGGAAAGAGCAGGCTGACCGAGTGATTCATTAAAAGAAGAAAACAGTAAAAAAGCAAAAACAAATAATTACTGGTAAGTTAATTTCCATAGTATTAAAAGGGAATTAGAATTTTTTAATCTGTGTGCACAGTTATGGCATTAACAAAAGAGCTACCTACAAATAGGATAAGCGTACATCCACGGTATCAGTGACCACTCTTCACTGTAATTGGCATTAATGCATCTAAATATTATAAATGAAGTCTCTCAATGGCACATGGTTTTGATGGGCACCATTTAGTTGCTCTTTTTCCTTAGCAACAACTTTACCCCAAAGAGGGCTGCCATAATAAAAATACAAAAGTGATTAAGACTTACCTCCAGGACAACTGAATAATTAATAAAAACATAGTAGATTGAGCTAAGTTAGAGTATACTTTTATTCTCTATCAGCTAAGCTCACCTCTGCTAAAACATGAGATATAAAATAATTTGTATATTGTGCCCAGAGCTATTTCTACCATGAAGCAAACATTAACCTATTATGTTAGCTATATCATATTACTATTTTCATCTGGTCTCATAGCCTGTCTTATTCTCAAGCTAAATACCTCTCAAAATTTTATTCCAAACAGCTCTTACTGCTCCTACAAATATGCACATACAAGTACATATACATTTACACATATATACATATATATGCACATACACATATATAAAGCAAAATATCTGTACAATTTATCTTTAAAAAGTATGAAATTCCTATATTGGAAAATAATGCATGCACTAAATTTTTTGTTAAAAAAAAGAAAAATGCGGGCGCCTGGGTGGCTCAGTCATTCTGCCTTCCACTCAGGTCATGATCCCAGGGTCCTGGGATTGAGCCCCACCTTGGGCTCCCTGCTCAGCGGGAAGCCTGCTTCTCCCTCTCCCACTCCCCCTGCTTGTGTTCCCTCTCTCACTGTGTCTCTCTGTCAAATAAATAAATAAAAATCTTAAAACAAAAAAAAGAAAAATGATTCATTCACTATGAATCCAGGAAAATTGGGCCAAGACACCACTCTAGTTAGGAAACTAATCTGTCAATATACTCAAATATGAGAACTTTTTACTAAATTTTTTTCTTTGTAAACAGATTTGCCTTTTTATGCTCTTAAAATATTCTCTATTTAAAGGACACTCTCTGAATTACTGTATTTAAAAAGCAATGTTCTGTTTTAAGAAGACACAACAGCCAGAAATAACCTCAATCAATGCTAGTTCTGGATCTCATAGAATACAATAAAAAGAAAAAAATAAGAAAAGAAACTTAGAAACTTAGTATCTGTAGAGAAATCTATTAACGGTTGTGTGAGACGTCTTTAAAAAGGAAGACTTGTAGAGATCAGTTCGGAAATGGACAGAGGAAGCAGTAAGTGACATTGAAAGATCACAATCATACATTCTCAGAATTAAAAAAATAATAATAAGAGAAACTGTGGGGGCGTCTGGGTGGCTCAGTCGTTAAGCATCGGCCTTCAGCTCAGATTATGATCCCAGGGTGCTGGGATCGAGCCCCACATTGGGCTCCCAGCTCAGCGGGAAGCCTGCTTCTCCCTCTCCCACTCCCCCTGCTTGTGTTCCCTCTCTCGCTGTGTGTCTGTCAAATAAATAAATAAAATCTTTAAAAATTTTTAAAAATAAGAGAAATTGTCCTCATGCTATGTAAACGATATCCTGTAACTTGGGAGAAAATTCCCATTGGTTCAAAAAACGTTATATCTCAAATAACTCAGACACAAATAAAGATAAAGCTGAATGACCCCACATATGCAAGTACAGCTAATGATAGTAATGCTAAAGGTGCAGGTGATGGTTTGAAAAAATTATTAGCATATTGTGAGACTGACAAAAGTAACTTGTCTAAATTAATATTTCATATATGTAATTTTAAATGCCTACATAATTTAATTAAATATTATAAATATCTATTTAAATTGCTAAATGCATTTATTTAATATATGTCTGTTTATATATTCTTGCTAGAAAAAATTTTTGTCTGGCTAGTTAGTCATATTTAGAAAATCAAGTTATCTTATATATGAGCACATGAAGTATTTAGAGCATATGTAATTAAACTAGACAAGTAAAAATATTTAATAGAAATATCCTGAAATTCTCCTGATATGTCTTAGCATAGCAAATATTTGGTTTCCAAAAGGATGGTCCCTCCTTGGTGTTTTCACTATTTGAATTGATAAACGTGCCATGGTTTATAAAATGGGAGTGGGACATTAATCTCATTTAATTCTACATCTCCTACCAAAAGTACTGATGTATGACACTCTCCAAATACAAAAGAGTAATTCTAGGGGAAGGAAATGGGACTGGGAAATAGCTAAATGTGAATCCATTCTGTTGTTGTTCCGTAACCATCTATACTAAACTGTATACATGACATTCTTCTCTAATCTCCAGGGCATACACATGGGCAACAGATCACAAGTTATAGCATAAAAGCATTTTCTGACTAAAGTGGTTCCATTTACATATGAAGTACTACTGAGATTTATGACAGACTCTAAAAGTTTTCAGATTTGACCATTCTTTTCTTTGATAGCAGTAAACTAGAATCTCAAACAAGGACTAAGAACATGACAATTTTCTCCCTAATCTAGGCTGTTGGAGAATGACACTTAGTGGAAAAGGTGTGGGTTTTGGGTAGACAGACTTGAATTAGAACTGATCTCCATCAATTGTCGATGTGACCATAAACAAAGTGCATAACTACTTTTATAAAATAATCTAGTAACACCCAACCACACATAAGTGTGGTGGAAACTTTAGATAATCATGAAGTATTTACTAAGCACCTAATGTGTCAGCTACTATGCTAGGGGCAAGCGGAAAATCTTTATAGGAGGAGAAAAGGGGAAGAGGGGAGAAGAGAGAGGAAAAGGAAACAGATGCTTTACTTACCCCTGCAGAGTTTGTAGTCTATGCGAAGAACAAATTTAAACAATTCATAGCACCAAAGTGATAATGTGAAAAGCACTTTCATGAGAGAATTTTCCTACTTTTTAAAGGGCATTCTGCTGGCTAACTGAACATAATAATAAAAAAAAAGTAAATACAATAAATGTAGACAAAAGCTTTAAAGGGGAGGCATTCTTTAGAGAATAGTCTTAGATTGGGTTCACCAAGAGGAGACCATAAGGTAAGAACTTCAAGCATGTAGGGGCCCCTGAGAGGCTCAGTCCGTTAACTGTCTGCCTTTGGTTGGGTCATAATCCCAGCATCTGGGGATTCAGCCCTGCACCTGGCTCCTTGCCCAGCTGAGCAAGGAGTGGCATATATATAAAATGGAATATTATGCAGCCATCAAAAGGAATGAGATCTTGCCATTTGCAACGACGTGGATGGAACTGGAGGGTGTTATGCTGAGTGAAATAAGTCCATCAGAGAAAGACATGTATCATATGACCTCACTGATATGAGGAATTCTTAATCTCAGGAAACAAACTGAGGGATGCTGGAGTGGTGGGGGGTGGGAGGGATGGGGTGACTGGGTGATAGACACTGGGGAGGGTATGTGCTATGGTGAGCGCTGTGAATTGTGCAAGACTGTTGAATCAGAGATCTGTACCTCTGAAACAATAATACATTATATGTTAAAAAAAAAAAAAAAGAAGAAGATAGCAGGAGGGGAAGAATGAAG
>NW_027397071.1:41965719-41988671 GCF_003265705.2 Callorhinus ursinus
TGGGTATTAAAGAGGGCACGTACTCCATGGAGCACTGGGTGTTATACGCAAACAATGTATCATGGAACACTACTTCAAAAACTAATGATGTAATGTATGGTGATTAACATAATAATAAAAAAGCAGTAAGATGAAGATAATAAATAAATAAATAAATAAATAAAATCTTAAAAAAAAAAAACTTCAAGCATCATTTGGGATAGGATTCCAGAAGGAAGTGGGAAAGTGACACCACAAAGCAAAAAAACCAATGAAAGGTGTTCATTAATGAGGGAGTTACAGCCATAAGTAACTGCAGCTCAGTCCCACTGAGAGCAGTCAGAGAAACTATGTGAAACTTGAAATAGAATCACTACACAAGACAGCTGAACAACAGGTTAGCTAAAGAATTTTGTCCATTGACTACTACTCCCCCGTGGGTGACAGTTTTCCTGGGGATATAAACTCTACTTCTAGGTTATACCTGGCTTGTGGCTGGGCAACTTCCTTAATATCTTCTGGTAGAAGAGGTAAAGGTGCTTGAGACAGGAATTTTTCAGAATGCAGAAAACTATCATAGCCTTGGGGAATTCAGGTGGGCAAAGGGCAATGGGGTAGATTTCAACAGCATATGCTTCAAGATATTCTGGATATATTTTATCCATAAGAATTGTGTATTTCACACTTTTGCTCCAATAGCCCTAGTCATCAAACGTATCCATTTTTTTTTTATAGTTCATTTTGACTCTACATCCAGCTACAACAAAATTCCTAAGTGCCTTAGGTGCAACTTGCAGCTCAATTGACTACATAGTACAGTTTAGGGACAATATGAGCTGTTAAACTTCTCATTCAGGCAGCCCTAAACTAACTCTACCAATTCTGTAAGAACAAGATGTTCAACCAGCTTCCTTTCTTTCAGCTGCCATTGTCCATTTGGTTCCATAAAGTTCTGCTGTTACCCACTCCCATCCTCCAGCAAAATGACTACATAGAGCAATAGCTTTACTGTCTTTCCTTATTGTCTCCAATGACAAACAAGGAGGTTCTTTGTATGTTTAAGGTATAAATAATCACTCAGTGAAACATGAAGAGACTAGAGAAAATACTTACCTAATAGGAAACATTTATAGAGTCCTTAGTCTGACAATGTGAAAAAAGCAGGAGATTTAAAGTCAGATATGTCAGGTTTTAAATTCTTGCTTCTCCTTTCTCTAAATATCTCATTTTAGGATATTAACTTACCCCTTGGAGTGACAGTAAAACTGGTAAAACCCCAGTGAAATATCACTGGTAAAATAGGGATGCTATCAATTATCTCATAGTCATATGGTGAGGTATAGTCAAATAACATATGCAATATGCCTAGTACAAGGACATAGGACACATTCAATAATGTAGACTATTATCGTTATTAATAGGAATCATTGTCAAACAAGTCATTATGTTTACATGCCATAAACCATAAAGATGATATTGATGAATCTTCCTGAAAATTATACATCAAGTAGATGATAAAACTATTTTAATTTCCCTCAAAGACAAATATTACTTATCCAATTTTTTTGCTGCTACACACTATATTTCTTTGGTTTATTATGTGTTAATCCACAGGGTTGAAAGAAAAGAAATAACTTTATATGCTATATAATACAAATTTAAATCAAAGAGAGTCCCTATCTAAATTTCAACAATGGTGGATATGTTAAAAATATGTTAACAAATATGTGTATTAAATCCACGCATGGGAGTACAACTCCTGCTATTACCTATTAATATCATCACCAATGTTTTATATCACTACTTTGAACTTTTAAATATGTATTTTAGATCACCACTTTGACTCTTTAGAGATATTTCTGGAAGTATGTAAGAGTGTGCCTAAGAGCAGGAAAAAAAAACAAGAATATTTATTTAAGTCCCTCTACATGGGAAAACAAGTCCATTTAATTGTTTGAGACAAAAACTCCTCTCCCTTAGAGTATTTAGAACTCCCTGGTTCCTCTTTAAATATATGTGCCGTTATCCTCCATTTGGGATAAACCAGTAGGAACTTATGTTCTTTTGTTATTCACTGTAAGTTATAATGATGCTGGATTTAATAATCCCCATTTAGACAGGCAGGATTTCCAGATACAATTTTGTTTACTTTCATCTATATCCACACCCAAAAGAGAAACATTGAAAATAGTACTGTGTTTCTTAAAAATCAAATGACTCACATCAATTCATGGAGAATGAATACTGGAAAGCTTTGCCTCTTTGTTTTCAAGGTATCGGGGTTACATATAAGAACTTAGTTAAAATAATACGCTGCTTTCAAATGTGTTTTGGAGGTTTTCTAATTGCCCACCTATTTACAAAGGTCATCATTCACTAACTAGTGCAATAGTTCCAAAAGATTGGTACCTTACTTATAAGGGGCATTTTTCTTGTACAGAATCTTGTAGGTTATGTACCACACCTGTATAACTAGGAAGAGGAAAATGATTGATGAGTAATAAAAACATTACCTACAGGCTGACAGCACCAGAGAGTAAGGATTTACACTAAATTGGATTGAAAAATGCCTTACTACTGGGAAAGGATAACCAGTAGCTGACCTCAGATAGCAAAAAGAATAAGAACTCAGTCATCTGGAAATAATAATATATATTCATGCCATTCTTTCATTTATATATAAAGAACCTTTTACCTAAAATATTTTATTATATGTTATGGGGATTTCATGATGAATAAAAAAAAAAAATCCTACCTCAATGAACTTGTTCTTTAGAAGAAATCACAAACATATATTCCACCACAGACTTTTTATAAAAGGTAGAAAGTACTCCACCTTCTTAAATACACAGTTCAACAAAAATTTGTCATTTATAGAATATGAAAAAATATGAATATTTATAATTACTCCCAAATGTTTATTTTTCAAATCAACAAATATAAATAAAAATGGGTATCTTTATCATGTTATGTGGTGTTTCTTATCATGTTATATGGTTCTTTTGTATTTCTACATAATTTAGTATATTTTCACTATATAATCTATATATTTTCACAATATATATTAAATATACATTTTTTTCATTATATTTTCATATGTTTTAATTATGTCTATTTACTAGATGAGTTTGCATCTTACAATGGATAGTGGAAATCTACTGCTACCTTTGTATGTCTTTATTTTCTCCTTCAAATCTATTTATCTTGTGTATGCCTGGTACTAATGTTACTTAGGGCATAATTGTGTCATGCCCTACTTTTTATTAATGAAATTTTCCATTGTAAAATCACCTGATTATTTGTAATGCATAATTTGTTGTTTGTTCATAGCTTTAAATCTTAGTCTCAAAGATACACAAAAATGATGAACAAAACGACAAAAAACTCTACAGAAGGCAACTACTAATGAAAAAGACTAATTGTAAAAAAAATTAGTATCTAATAACTGGTACATTCTTTATAATATAAATGTTAAGTAAGCAGCATAAAATTTATACATAATATACGATATACTGTCAGGTATATAAAGGTGCTAACCCTTTGACCAAGGAATCTGGCCAGATGAGGGATTTGAAAGTACTGGGAGTGTGGGGGACTATTTTACATAAAGTTGTCAAAGAAGGCCTTTCTGAAGAGGTAACATTTGAATATAGACGAGAATGAAATAAAGTAATGATCTATGCAAATCTTTAGGGCAAAAGTGTTCCTGACCAAATGACTAGCTGGAACAAAGGACCTAGGTTAGGAATATACCTAGCATATTGAAGGAACAATAAATAGTTAAATCACAGTAAGTCAGAAAGGTTCATAGGGGTCAGATAATGTGGAACCTCGTATCTTATGGAAAGTACTTAGTATTTTATTCTGTAAATGTAATGAGAAGCTTCCAGAGAGTTTTAGACAGAGAGATGATAGGATATCATTTATGTTTGAAAAAGTTCATTGTCTGCTGAGCTGGGAAAAGAATATATGCAGGGAGAAATTTGAGGAGGCTATTACTATCCTGTAGGCTGTGTGATGGCAGCTTACTTTTCCTGAATCTTGTTTTGTTTCTAGATGAAGGAAGCTCCTGGAGTGCAAGACTTAGAGTGTGTATTTCTTTTCCTTGTGCCTAGAAGAGGACATGCCACAAAGTAAGCACTCAAAAACACCTCAAGAGTGAATAAAATAGTGATGACTTGACAACAGAGTTTTAGTGTGAGACAGGAGGAAACCTAAAGAATAAATTTTCTTGAAATATATTGTAAAATTTATAACAAAATACAGATAATACTTCAATAGTAAAATAGATGAACTTTAAATGAAGTGCATAAGAGATTAAATTTTTCTCAAGAAATCACACCATGCCAATCATGAAAGTTCTAACAAGTGAAGATATTTCCTCTGATATACTTTAATATATCACTTAATATAAGAACCAAAGTTGGTAATATTATTGATGAAGAATGATGACAACGTACTATATTTTAATCAGTCTCTTTTCATAAGGGCCTTATTGTAACATGATATGTTACAAGAAGCCCCAGAGGGAAAGAAGAGGAGTTCTAAAACTGTCTTTTTTAAATTTTTTTATTGTTATGTTAATCACCATATATTACATAATTTGTTTTGGTGTAGTGTTCCATGATTCATTGTTTGTTCATAACACCCAGTGCTCCATGCAGAATGTGCCCTCTTTAATACCCATCACCAGGCTAACCCATCCCCCTCCCCTCCTCCCCTCTAGAACCCTCAGTTTGTTTTTCAGAGTCCACCATCTCTCCTGGTTCATCTCCCCCTCTGACTTACTCCCCTTCATTCTTCCTCTCCTGCTATCTTGTTCTTTTTCTTTTTTCTTAAAATATGTTGCGTTATTTGTTTCAGAAGTACAGATCTGTGATTCAACAGTCTTACACAATTCACAGCGCTCACCGTAGCACATATCTTCCCCAATGTCTATCACCCAGCCACCCCATCCCTCCCACCCCCGACCACTCCAGCAACCCTCAGTTTGTTCCTGAGATTAAGAATTCCTCATATCAGTGAGGTCATATGATACATGTCTTTCTCTGATTGACTTATTTCACTCAGCATAACACCCTCCAGTTCCATCCACGTCGTTGCAAATGGCAAGATCTCATTCCTTTTGATGGCTGCATAATATTCCATTGTGTATATATACCACATCTTCTTTATCCATTCATCTGTCGATGGACATCTTGGCTCTTTCCACAGTTTGGCTATTGTGGACATTGCTGCTATAAACATTGGGGTGCATGTACCCCTTCGGGTCCCTACATTTGTATCTTTGGGGTAAATACCCAGTAGTGCAACTGCTGGATCGAACGGTAGCTCTAATTTCAACTGTTTGAGGAACCTCCATACTGTTTTCCAGAGGGGTTGCACCAGCTTGCATTCCCACCAACAGTGTAGGAGGGTTCCCCTTTCTCCACATCCCCGCCAACATCTGTCATTTCCTGACTTGTTAATTTTAGCCATTCTGACGGGTGTGAGATGGTATCTCATTGAGGTTTTGATTTGGATTTCCCTGATGCCGAGCGATGTTGAGCACTTTTTCATGTGCCTGTTGGCCATTTGGATGTCTTCTTTGGAAAAATATCTGTTCATGTCTTCTGCCCATTTCTTGATTGGATTATTTGTTCTTTGGGTGTTGAGTTTGATAAGTTCTTTATAGATTTTGGATACTAGCCCTTTATCTGATATGTCATTTGCAAATATTTTCTCCCATTCTGTCGGTTGTCTTTTGGTTTTGTGGACTGTTTCTTTTGCTGTGCAAAAGCTTTTTATCTTGATGAAATCCCAATAGTTCATTTTTGCCCTGGCTTCCTGTGCCTTTGGTGATGTTTCTAGGAAGAAGTTGCTGCGGCTGAGGTCGAAGAGGTTGCTGCCTGTGTTCTCCTTTAGGATTTGGATGGACTCCTGTCTCACGTTTAGGTCTTTCAACCATTTGGAGTCTATTTTTGTGTGTGGTGTAAGGAAATGGTCCAGTTTCATTCTTCTGCATGTGGCTGTCCAATTTTCTCAACACCATTTGTTGAAGAGACTGTCTTTTTTCCACTGGACATTCTTTCTTCTACTGGGTGAACTTTGACAAAACTTTGAGTTTCTTACTAATAGATTAGAATCAACTTTGTTTCCTCTAACTCAGAAGGTTATTTATTACAAGTAACCAATATGGTGAGATAGCTGAAAGCAATTTGATTACTTCCATGTGCTACAAATTTATAAACTATTATTATGCCAACATAGTACCTAAAGTTCATTAACGTGGCACATGTGATGGTGACTTTATTTCCCCTATGCCTCATATTACTGCATTATTGCCCTACATATTGGACCATCAAGTCTGTCTGGCCTTTTGTATATATTGTTTTCAATCCCATTCATTTTATTCTTTTTTTCTTTCAAGATTTTATTTATTTATTTGACAGAGAGAGACACAGCAAGAGCAGGAACACAAGCAGGGGGAGTGGGAGAGGGGGAAGCAGGTCTCCCGCCGAGCAGGGAGCCCGACGTGGGACTCGATCCCAGGACCCCAGGATCATGACCTGAGCCGAAGGCAGACGCTTAACGACTGAGCCACCCAGGCGCCCATTCATTTTATTCTTATAGCCAGTGACTCCCAAACTTGACCACACATCAGCATCATCTGATGAGCTCATTAAAACAGATTGCTGGGTCCCACCCCCAGGGTTTCTGAATCTGTATTTCTTCATAAGGTCTGAGAATATTTTGAGAATTTTTATTTCAATAAGTAGTGTCACTGTACCATTCTGGAGACCATTTTGAGAACTACTTCTTATGGAGATAATGACCATCTAATAGAGTTAAGGAAAAATGTTTATTTTTTTTGTATTAAAATGAACTGTCTCTCAATCATTTTGTACCCAGAATCTCTCTGGAATTATGTACAACCAAGAAAATAAACACTTCTGGTGGAAAAAAAAATTCAAGTAATCATAAACAAATCTGAACTTTTTTTTTAGATTTTATTTATTTATTTGAGAGAGAGAGAATGAGAGATAGAGAGCACGAGAGGGAAGAGGGTCAGAGGGAGAAGCAGACTCCCTGCTGAGCAGGGAGCCCAATGTGGGACTCGATCCCGGGACTCCAGGATCATGACCTGAGCCGAAGGCAGTCGCTTAACCAAATGAGCCACCCAGGCGCCCCAATCTGAACATTTTGATGACTGACATACTCCTACATGGGAACTCTCCTGAACGAGCTAAAGACATAAATCTAAATTCTAAGTGGCAGAAACAAATCCATCTCTTACTAGAGTTGAAAGTTGAAATTACATATTATTAATTATATTAAAATCATTGAAGTATAAGATTACAGGTGTGATGTCCAACACTTACATATTATTTCTTTATTCAGAGGAGTCAAAATATTTTTGATAATATATTTCTTTACTATGACTAAAAAATCAGTCAATCAATAATTTTTTAAAGCAGCTGAAGAATCTATTGAAAGTGTAAGAAATATTCTACCAAAATGCTTTTGGAGAAATTTTACAGTCACCATAAAAACAAAGGAACATGGGTAGAGACATATAGACCATTTTTTCATGGTCTATCCTCTCAGCTTTAGAAGATCAAAGCCACTTAATGAAACACATGTTTAAGTTCAAGAACTAGGTTCTATTTCCAAAACTTCTAATTAAATGGCATATGCCTTCATTTCCCTCTTTCTTGGTGTATTACATTATTGACTGCCTTCTCCTTAGTATAGATGCATGATACTGTCCTTCCTGGACTCCAAATGGGTATTCACATATTTACATAAAAGAAACAAAACTATTCTAAACACCTATCCCTGAGCCAAAACCTTCTATGAAGAAAAAAATTACATATATATAAATATACACACACACACACACACACACACACACACTTGGAATGAGAGAAGAATGAAGTAAAGACAAATGATACTTCATTTTCTCTGCATTCTAAAAAAAGCTTGGGCCTTTTTTTTTTTTTTTTTACACCCCCCCATTAGATAATAATGTCTCCTAAACTCATTTAATTTTTGATCATGATACAATTAATTTGACAATATACTAAGTCTAAGGATATAATGAATTAGTAGAGAAACTACAAAGTAGGAGGGCAAGATATAGAAAACTTCATTTAAGAAAATGGAAATTTTGTTTTTAATGAGGGAAAAACTGAATTAATATTAAAAGATCTACTCCTTCTATGTTTGTCTATGTGGGTGTGGGTGTTTACCTTGACTCTTGGTCAGAAAGCATATTATTACCTGACACAATTTTGAATGGAATGCCGCTACTGTTTCTCTTTCCCTTTGGGGGCTTCAATTATACCTAGATACTAAGACATCTGAGTACATATAAAAGCATTGAGTTTCAGAACCCTCATCATGATTCAACTAACTTGAAGAAATACTGAGGAAAAAAGTATCCTGTATTATAAAGAGACTTAATATTATTCTCTTCTAGAAATTCTGCATAATAATGAAAAACAGCTTGCATATGCTAAAGTCTCTTTCCTTTAGTGATGATTTGCTTCAGTGGAGTTGTCATATTAACTTGGACCTCCTCTGAGAGTCTTCCCCCTCACCTGCCAACATTAGTATTTCCATTCTGGGCATGTCAGTTCTACTGGTTCAGTTTCAGGTTTTGGTCACAGGTGAGATGTAAAATTCTCAGGTGCCAGAAGATGGGGAAGGTTCTAGTGAAGCTTGAACAACCACAATTCAGTAGAGGCCAAAATGACTAATCTCAGTGCTACTTATTCAGAATTAGTTTTCCACAGGTGACAAAACAAGCCTCAGTAGAGACTTCAGAGCATTAGTATCTGCCTCCAAGTGCCTGAGAGAATTGTACTTTTGAATTCACTTATAAAGATGTGCTTACCTACAATAAAAACAAGTTTTATAGTTTAAAACTAAGATAGCAATCCCTTAATAAATCCTTCACTTTCCGACCCCTACTGTTTAAAGGGACAACCAATCAAGCATAGTACATTCATTAAAACAGCCTCTTTCTAAAGTGCTTTGATAATATATATGCAAAGAAATATTTGGGAAGAAAATATGTCAATAGTTCAGCCTCTCCTATCCAGGAATAAATAGGTCCAATTGCTTTATAAATTGCTGTAGAAAGTATCAATATAAAATTTCAAATGCTTATCCTAGCATTTAAAAATCTATATGCATTTCCATTAGAAGATAGAAACTTTTACTGAGCCAGGCCCCCCCATGGGAAATTCTGAGCTTGCACACCAAGACGCTTGGCCATTAGCCATGTGTCTGTTCCTCCACCCTCAGAGAAAGAACAGTCATAAATTGTCAGTGGTGTTCCTGCTTCATTGGAATCACAGACTATTTTATTCCAAAAAGATAATTTTCATGAGTTACAACAATGAAGAACATGAAAGAACAGACCATACTAGAAAACTCTCATAGGTCTTTCTGTCTTGAAATATTACGCATACTCACTACTTTATAATAATTCTATTAGAGACTAGGTAGTAGGTTTCTCATGACCCCAAATAAAATTTGTGACTTGAGGTGATTCCTGTTTTAATTGCTCAATTTTAAGTAAAAATGGAACACCTTACCTCTGCAAAGAATTGGCCAAACAGTGCCCATGGATCTTAATAATGGAAAACCTTTTCCTTTTTTGCCCACCAAAAAGCAGGCATGGGTTAGGGTGAGGTGAGATGTGTAGTGTGTGTATACACATTGAGTGTTGAAAGTCCTCTCCCATTCAGACTTCTTAAATAAATAAAAGAATCTCCAAGGTAGTAGTAGTTCTGGCAACAAGGAGGATTGTATTTAATTACTGCTTTGAAGAAGTTTAAGATATTTAACAGTATCTTTGACATTTTAAAAAAATAATCTTTTTGACTGATGTCTGTTATAGGAGTTTTGAATCTTATATTCATTCCTTTACATAAAAAGATAATCAACTAATTAATTCAGAATGTAGAAAGGGTAATGTCTATTGTAGTTATGCTTTGTGGTAATCACTATAGTAGAGTGGCTTAAAATATCAAGCATGAGTTCCTCAAGACAGGAATGACAGGCTTTCCAATTCTTGCTTCAGTTCTCTCACGGGGTCATCTTGAACCTTCTTCACTTGCATATTTATTTGGCACCTGGGCTAAGCAAGTTCCAACAGGAATTGGAATAGGTAAGCCTCCTCGGCCATTTCTGTCTGTCTCTTTGCCTCTCTCTAGTCTTTCCACAAGATAGTCACATGGTAATTGGACTTC
The DNA here is from genome assembly GCF_003265705.2 of Callorhinus ursinus. Lineage (NCBI taxonomy): Eukaryota > Metazoa > Chordata > Mammalia > Carnivora > Otariidae > Callorhinus > Callorhinus ursinus. The sequence continues at coordinate 41,975,940 of NW_027397071.1, forward strand.
TTTCACAGTGATTGAAGGAACACCCAGAGCTAATATTCAAAGAGATACCAGGAAAATCTGCATGACCTTTGCTAACATAGTCAGAAACAGTGTCATTTCTACCACATTCTGTTCCTCTGGGCTGTCCCAAAGCATGGCCCATTTTCAAGGGGAAGGGACATTAACTCCTCTTTTTGATAGAGAAAGAATATCAGAATTTACAAACACCTGAACAAGCAAGGTATCAAAGAAAACAAAAGACAATTTTTAAAAAGTCTTGAAAAAAAACAAAAATAGGAACACAACATATCAAAATTTATGGAATGCAACAAAAGTAGTCCTAAGAGGGAAGATTGTAGTGACAAATGCACCATCAAGAAAAGTGAAAGATCTCAAATTAGTAACCTAACTTTATACCTCAAGGAATAGAAAAAGAACAAATAAAGCCAAAAGTTAGCATAAGAAGGGAAATAATAAAGATTAGGGCAGAAATAAATGAAATAGAGAATAGGAAAACAATAGAAAAGATTAACAAAACCAACATTTGTTTCTTTGAAGAGGTAAACAAAATAGACAAATTTTTGGCTAAACAAGAGAAAAAGGGAGAGGACCTTAATAAATAAAATTATAAATGAAAAAGGAGACATTAAAACTGATACCATAGAAATACAAAGAATCATGAGACTACTATGAACAACTATATGCCAACAACTTGGACAACCTACAAGAAATGAATAAATTCCTAGAAACATACAACCTACCACGACTGAGTCAGAAATAAACTGAAAATCTGCATAGACTGAAAATGATTAAGGAGATTGAATCAGAAAGCAAAAACCTCCTATAAAAAAAAAAAAAAGGTCCAGGACCAGATAGTTCTACCAAACTTTTGAAGATTAATGCCAATCGTTCTCAAACAATTTCAAAAAACTGAATAGGAGGGTGCACCCCAAACTCATTACCCTGATACCAAAGCCAGATTGAGACAACACAAAAAGAGAGCTATATATAAGCTGATATACCTGATGAATATAGATGCAAAAATTCTCATCAAAATACTATCAAACCAAATTCAACAACACCCTAGAGGGATCATACACCATAATCAACTAGGATTCAACCTTAGGCTGTAAGAATGGGTCAACATCGGCAAAACAATAAGAGCGATACATCACATTAATAGAATAAAAGATATAAACCACATGATCATTTCAACAGATACAGAAAAATTACTGGACAAAATTTACCATCCCTTCATGATAAAAACTCTCAACATAATAAAGGCCATGCATGACTAGCCCACAGCTAACATAGCCACACTCAATGGTAAAAGGATGAAAAATTTCCCTCAAAGATCAGGAAAAAGACTAGGGTCCTGAGTCTCACCACTCCTATTAAACATAGTACTGGAAGTCCTAGAAAAAGCAATCAGAGAAGAAAAATAAGTCTTCCAAATCAGAAAGAAAAAAGTAAAATAGTTATTGTTTTTCCAGATGACATCTTATGTACAAAAAATTCTAAAGATGCCACCAAAAAACTGTTAGAATAAGCATATTCTGTAAAGTTGCAGGATATAAAGTCAACATACAAAAAATCAGTTATGTTTTCATACACTAACAATGAGGTGTTTGGAGGAGAAATAGAGAAAATAATCCCATTTACAATAGAATTAAAAACAATAAAATACTTGGAGATAAATGTAACCAAGGAAGTGAAAGATCGGTTTAATGGCGACTGTAAGATTGATGAAAGAAATTGAAGAAGATACAAATAAATGGAAAGATATCCATGTTTCATGGGTTGGAAGAATGAATATCGTTAAAATATCTATACTACTCAAGTCAATGTGTAGATTTAATGCGATCTCTATCAAGTTCCAAAGGCATTTTTTACAGAAATAGAAAAAAAATGTTAAAATTCATATGAAACCACATAGGACCCAATAGGACCACATAGGGCAAAACAATTCTAAGAACAAAGGTAGAGGTATTACACCTCCTGATTTCATACTATAGTACAAATCTATAGTAATGAAAACAGTATGGTACTGACAGAAAAACAGACACATAGACCAATGGAACAGAATCAAGAGCCCAGAATAAACCTTTGCAGATATTGTCAACTAATATTTGAGAAAGGGGCAAAGAATACTCAACGGGTAAAGTTAATCTCTTTAATAAATGGTGTTGGAGAAACTGGACATTCACATGCAAAAGAATGACCAGATCCCTATCTTAAACCACTTGTAAAAATTAAATAAAAATAGGTGAAGGACTTAAATTTAAGACCTGAAACCATAAAACTCCTAGTAGAAAACACAGAGGGAGGAGCTCCTTTTCATTGATCTTGCCCATGATTTTACGGATATGATACCCAAAGCATAAGAAAACCAAAAGTAAATATGTGAAACTATATCAAACTAAAAATTTTCTGCATAGCAAAAGAAATGATAAACAAAATGAAAAGGCATCTTATAAGATAGGAGAAAATATTTGCAAGCCACATGTCTGATAAGGGGTTAACATCCAAGATACATAAGGAATTCATTCAACTTCTTAGCCAAGAAGCAAATAATCCAATTTAAAAGTGAGCAAAGGACCCAAATTTTTCCAAAAAACATAATCAAGTGACCAAATGGTCCTTGGAAAAAATGCTCAACATCACTAATCCTCATGGAAATACACATCAAAACCACTATGAGATATCACCTCACAACTTTTAAATGGCTATTACCAAAAGACAAGAGATAAGTGTTAGCCTGGATATGGAGACAAGAGTACCTTTTATACATTGTTCGTAGGAATGTATATTGGTACAGTCACTATGGAAAACTCTACGGAGATTCCTCAAAACACTAAAAATACAACTACCATATGACCCAGCAATCCCACTTCTGGGTACATATCTGAAGGACAGAAAGTCACTATCTCAAAGAGATATCTGCACCTCATTGTTTATCATAACATTATTTACAATAGCCAAGATTTGGAAATAATTTAAGTATTCATTAATAGGTGAATGGATAAAAAATTATGGTATATTGGGGCACCTGGGTGGTTCAGTTAAGCCTCTGACTCTTGGTTTCGGCTCAAGTCATGATCTCATGGGTTGTGAGATTGAGGTCCACATCTGGCTCTGCGCTCAGCAGGGAATCTGATTAAAGTTTCTCTCCCTCTGCCCCTCCCCGCCCCACTTGTGCACACACAGTGTGCTCTTTTCTACAACAAATCTTTTAAAAAAATTATGGTGTATATATACATACAATGGGATATTCGCCTTATAAAAGGAGATCCTGTCATTTGCAACAACATAGGACCTTGAGGGTATTATGCTAAGTGATACAAGCCAGAGAAAGAGAAATACTGTACGTCAATTTTATGTGAAATCTCAAAACCTCACAGAAACAAAATAGAAAGGTGGTTTCTAGGAGTGGGGAGTAGGGAGTGGGGAAAATAAGTGAAGGTGGTTAAAGGGCATAAACTCTGTTTTGTTTTGTTTTTAAGATTTTATTTATTTATTTGAGAGAGAGAAAGAGAATGAGCAGAGGGGGAGAGAGAGAGAGAAGCAGACTCTCAGCTGAGCAAGAAGCCTGATGCAGGGCTCAATCCCAGGACCCAGAGATCATGACCAAAGGCAGATGCTTAACCGACTGATCCATCCGGGTGCCCCTAAGCTCCCAGTTTTAAGATGAATAAATTCTGGGGCTCGTGGGTGGCACAGTCTTTAAGCATCCAACTCGGTTTCAGCTCAGGTCATGATCTTGAGGCTGGCAGCTGGCTCTAGAGGTCTTAATTGTTGCCTCCTCAGTTAGCAAGATCAGTTCTTTAATCAGCTGGATGAAAATTGGCCCTCAACCATAAAGTAACATGAAAAAATTAAATATATTCCTGTGTGAATAAAAAGTAATAGTTTATGAGGCACCTGGGTGGCTCAGTCAGTTAAACGTCTGCCTTCAGCTCAGCTGATGATCTCAGGGTCCTGGGATTGAGCCCTGCAACAGGCTCCCCACTCAATGAGGAGTCTGCTTGTCCATCTGTCCCTGCCCCCATGCTCATGCTCTCTCTCTCTCATAAATAAATGAAATCTTAAAAAAAAAAAAAAGTAATAGCTTATGACTGGGATTTTAGGTGATTTCCAAGTGCCATGGAGGTTTGTCCACTTTGTTCAGTTGTAGTTATTTACCTTGCACTGTAGGCAGATGCCAGACTTCTTTGTCAATTAATCTACACATGCATGTATCACTTCTCTGCCTTTTTGCCAAGAACAAATGTAGTATCTATGTATGCATCTATGTATCTGCTATGTTGCTATCTACTGATCGATCAGTGAGTCTATATTTCAATCTATGATTCATCTGTGTATCTATCTACCCACCCATCTGGTTGACCTCATTGAGAAGCAGCCTCTGAGATGAGATTAGCATGTAGGATGTTAGGAATTCTCAAGATTTACACCTATAGGAGATGTGATGAAGCAGAACTGAGCAGCAGAAGCTGGATTATGAGGCAGTCCTAGCAAAAGTACCAATTACTCCACAGGGAGCTCTGAAGCTAGGAAGGTACTGCAAAGTTATACTGAGTTGTGCAAGGGAGCCAGGTTTTTTAAAATCCCAATATCAACTAATTATTGGATGTAGGCTACCCTTAAGGAGGAGGCATGGCCTTGAGCAAGGCACTCTACCTTAGGTAAGGACAATTCCAGGAGAGGTCTAAAGTCTTCTGCAGTCAGTTGGTCACTTATTTTTAAATTGCTTACATATACTTCTTTCATTTGCATGTTAAATATTTCTAAAGTTAATTTTTGTTTACTTTTAAAATAAGATACATATAGAAGTTTAAATATATTTTCTAAATCTTAATTTCTCACTCACTTCCTAATTTGTAATTTTCCAGATAATTATTTTCACATACACTATTCTGTTTATTTGCTTATACTACTCTTTGATATAAAGATATTTTGAGGTGGTTTACAGAGATGTTCAAAAACATAAAAATGTAAAAAAAAAAATGAAAGATACCAGGACAAAGAGGAAACTAGAAAGGGAAAAAATATGAAAAAAAAATAGTAAAGCTATTAGATTTATACAAAAAGAAGGCCATAAGATGTTCTACAATTCCAACATATGAGGTGTAAGTTTGATGCTGAGTTTTCAAAAAAAAGAAAATAGAATCTATTTACAAGAGCTAATGTCTATGAATTAAAAATACACCCAACATGGGGGGCCTGGGTGGCTCAATTGGTTAAGCATTCAACTCTTGGATTCAGCTCAGACCATGCCATGGGTCATGAGATATAGCCCCATGTCAGGCTCTGCACTCAGTGGGGAGTCTGCTTGAAGTTTCTCTCCCTCTGCCCCTCCCATCATATGCTCTCGCACTCTTTCTCTCTCTCTCTCAACTAAGTAAATAAATCTTAAAATATATATATATTATATGTATATATATATATATATATATATATACACCCAATGTTTATGGAAATTGTATATTTTTCTTATACTGGAACCTTAGTGAAATTTCACCTTTGCCTCTCCATATGGTTTATTTTTCAACAAAAAAAATTAAAACTTATATGCAAAGCCCTACACATAAAAAGTAGAGAATGTAAGATTGGAAACTGTCGAATATAACTGAAAAAACTACATAACATAACGAAAGCAGTAGTAATCAAGGCAGACTGAAATAACAAAGATGATTCATGTGGGAGGTAGTATTTAAGCATTAGTGCATGATTAAGAGATGCGACAGGCAATGATAGTTTGGAAAGATATTTCAGCCAGAAAATCTACTATGTATAAATATATGGAAATGGAAGAAAAAGGTAGAGCATATTTGTAAAATTAAATAGATGAGAAAATACCACGGATGGTATCTTTAATGCAGCTGCTTATTGTTGGTGAGTACTTAAAATAGGTGCCAAAATACGGGCAAAAGGGATCACCTGACAGTATTGTTTAAACATGCAATTGGTAGGTCTAAACATTTTATTTAACTTTATTTTCAAGGCAATATGCAATATTTCAAAATGTACAAGAAAACTAATTTTGTCTTCAGTATTATGAAAACATTACTATTTTAAAATGTTTACCATAATTTGGAAGGAAAATAATAAGTAGTTATATGGTTATGTCAGCTTGGCAGTACGGTTTTACAGGTGCAGAAAAAAGGATAACTTTTTTCTAGAATCCAGACACTTTGCCTTATAAAAATGATTTGAAGTTCTGGCCCAGCTTATAACAAGCTAGGAAGTTGCCACTCCATCCTAAGAAGTAATAAGCTGAACAAACTGAAAAATTAACAACTCTTCTTACATCCGTCAGAGAAGTAAGGTCACAGGGCAAATTGCTGCCCTCAAAATTGGAGAGATAACAGATAAACCCAGAGAATCACAACTTACCGGAACAGAAACCGGGAGCAGAAATCTCGGTGGGAGCCAGTGCTAAGGTAGGAAAACTTGAACTGTAATTGAAGAATTGCTGGAGGCTCAGCGTGGACAAGCTTGAAAGATACAATCTCCAGGGGACACAGTCACTTGGGAGGCCCCCACACTTCTGTGAGTTTTACCTCCTGAAGTTCTAACAAGTTACTACAGTAAATATCAGAGAAAAAAGTCCCTTTGTGCGTTCAGCCAGAGGAGGGGGGAAAAGGAACCATCTTGAAATATGCCAGAACACTCTGTGTTTCTTAATAAGGTCTGCCTGCAGGTGAAACTATTTAATCAGAATCCAACTCAACTGGAGGAAAACAAATACCCACCCCTAGCTAACTCTCTTTTTCCATGTAGGAGAAGGGAAATATCCACCTGCAGCCCACTCTAGCCATTCTGCCCCACATAAAAAGGAGGTGAGGGACTAAGAAGCATGAATGAAGTTCATAGTTAAGAAGCGCATGTCCACTGAAAGCCTGAGACTTAATCATAGGACTATAGAACACTTTTACTGGCCATACACCTTACCACTGCTTTTCTAAAGATCCATTTAGAGAAGTTCCTTTTACCCAGTACACCATGCCTACCATCAACAAAATAACACTCGGCATATTAGCAGGCAAAAAGTGCACAGTTTGGAGAGACAGAGCAAGCACCAGACCAGACACAGATACGGCATAAAGGTTGGAATTTGCCAGAAAAAAAGTTTAAAACAACTATGATTAATATGCTAAGAGCTCTAATAGATAAAGTAGACAACATAAAAAATATGTGGGCAATGTAAGCAGAGAGATGAAATTTCTAAGGAAAAAAAAAAAGAAATGCTAGAGATCAAAACACCTTAACAAAAATTTTAAAAATGCCTTTTTGGGTCTGTTAATAACTGGTCATAGCTGAGAAAGAATTTCTGGGTTTGACGATATCTGAAAAGCAAACATAAGAAAGACTGACATAAACGAGCAGAATATCCAATAACTGTGGAACAACTACAAAAGGTAAAACATGCATAATGGAAATACCAAAAGGATGAGAAAGAAAGGAACAGAAGAAATATTTGAAAGAATAACAACTGAAAATTTCCCCTAATTAACATCAGATACCAATTTACAAACCCAGAAAACTCAGAGAACATCAAGCAGGATAAATGTCCAGAAAAAAAAAAAAGAGAGAGCCCAGAAATGGACCCACATAAATAAAGTAAACTGATCTTTGATAAAAGAGTAAAGGCAATACACTAAAAAAAGATAGTCTCTTCAACGAAATGGTGCTGTAACCACTGGACATTCACATGCAAAAAAATGAATATAGTCACAGATCATACATCCTTCCTAAGAGTTAACACAAAATGGATCGCAGGGCTAAATATAAATGGCAGAACTACAAATCTTCTAGATGATAACACAAGAGAAAACCTAGATGAACTTGGGTTTGCTGGTGACTTTTAGATGCAATATTAAAAGCACAATTTATGAAAGAAAGAATTGATAGGCTGGAATTTATTAAAATTAAAAATAACTGCCTTTTGAAAGTCATTGTCAAGAGAATGAAACGACAAGCCCGAGCCTGGGAGATAATATTGAAAAAGACATATCTGAACAATGACTGTCATCCAAAACATAAAAAGAACTGTTAAAATTCAAAAGTAAAAAACACAACCTGATTTAAAAATGGGTGAAAGATCTAAAGACACCTTACAAAAGAAGATATACAAATGCAAATAAGCATACAAAAGGATGCACCATAGCATATGTCATCAGGGAAATTCAAAATATAACAACAAGGAGATACCACTGCATATCTACTAGAATGGTCAAAATCCAGAACACTACAACACCAAATGCAGTTGGTGATGTAGAGCAACAGGACCTCTCAGTCACTTGGGACAGCAGTTGTACCTACGTACTTCGATGAACAAATGGAATTTGTAATTAAAGTGGTATAACCACTCGAAAAGACAGTTTGGCATTTCTCACAAAATTCAACATACACTTACCATAAAATCCAGTAATAATATGCCTTGGTATTTAATCAAAGGTGTTGAGAACTTATGTTCACACAAAAACATGATTCTTACGGCAGTTTTATTCATATTTGCCAAAACTGAAAGCAACCAAGAATTTTTTCAGTACATCAATGGATAAATTAATTATGGTACATCCAGACAACGCAATATTATTTAGCATTAAAGGAAGCCAAATCTATCAAGTCACAAAAAGACATGGAAAAACATGCATGTTAGTAAATGAAGGAAGATGATCTGATAAGACTATAAACTTTATGAATCCAACTATATGATATTCTAGAAAAGGCAAACTACGGGAACAGTAAAAAGATCAGGGGTTAGGGACAGGGAGGGACGAAAAGGCAGAGCATAGAGGATTTTTAGGGCAATGAAACTACTCTGTGTGATACTATAATGGTGAATGCATGTCATCATCCATTTGCCCAAACCCTTAAAATGTATAACACCAAGAATAAACTGTAATGTAAACTATGAACATTGACTGATAATGATATGTCAACGTAAGTTCATCATTGTAACAAATGTACCATTCTGGTAGGGGATAATGATAATTGGGAAGGACATGCATGTATGAAGACAAGAGGTTTTGTGAAATCTCTGGACCTTGGGGCACCTGGGTGGCTCAGACTCTTGATTTCGGCTCAGGTCATGATCTCTGGGTCATGGGATCAAGCCATGCATAGGGCTTTGCGCTCAGTGCAAGTCTGCTTGTCCTTCTCACTCTGCTCTCCCCTCCCCCCACTCACGTGCATGCTCTCAATCTCTAAATAAATAAAATCATAAAAAAAAAGAAATCTCTGTACCTCATGGTTAATTTTGCCGCGAATCTAAAACTGCTCTAATAAAGTCTATAGTTTTAACCAATTTTGCAATTTTAATGCAGATTAAAAATAATTCATAAATCTTTAAAGTTCACTGTAAAAGTTTTTGCCTTAATCTTCTTGCATAATCTACCATTAATTATTTAAATGTTATTGAAATTTATTTTAAAGTATATCAAAAATAGACATGGTGTTTTAAAAAATACTGATTAGCTGATCAAAAAATGTTATGAACAAAATAAAACTATTTTGTGTTGAAGTTTCAATCATGATGCAAAGTAAGTTTATAAAAATATATGTAAATACATGAAATATTGTTCCCATAGGAAAATAAAGTTATAAAAATTTTAAAGATTGAGTTAATAAAAGTAAACAAAAAGTTAAAATTGAGTTATTGAAACTTTACAAGTTCTAGATAAACCGAAAGCTGAAAAACAATAAGAAATTTTAATGAAATATATTTTCTACCAAACAAATATTAAAGTGAGATATTACAACGCTGAGGAAGATACAACTAAACAAAGGAAATTATATATATGAATAAACTTGGATATTGAGCCGAATATTTACTATCTTACGGGAGAGCACATATACAAGTAATGGTATCCCTTTCAACAGTGTTGACTACAAAAAGATTTATATTATCCTACAATGAAGTAGTATGCTATGAAATATGCATCTATTTTTCTTTTTCGATCTTGAATATAATGTGCGTCACATTGGGACCAATTTAATATCTCTACTGTTTATAAAACAAATAACCATGCCCTTAAATCTAAACCCAAAATTCTTTAAGTATATGTATATATGTTTCATAATGGGTTTCTTGTAGATATGATGGGTATTTCCCATTGCAAATGCCTAGTAAAACTTCTTAAAATTGCTCTTTAGATCTCACTCTCAGTGAAATAGGCTGTCTTGGAATCTGCTAAAATCTTCATTTTTTTTTCCTTTGCAGTCCATCACTTACAATGTTCTGCTCTTGTCTTCCTCTGACCTCTCAGCCCTGCTTGTTCAAGCACTCCTTTCCTGGCACTTATGCCAAGACCTAGGTTCTGGAAAGTGACTGGCCCTGCCAAAGACAGCCCTCTGAAATTACAATCCCTATCTCTTTGTCACAGCTTCTCTCCCACGGAAATACCCATGCCTGGAATTCTGCTAAATACGTTTTTCCTTCTTGTTACAGTTTATGATAGCCCTGATTTCTGTCAGGGCCACCACTGTCCTGATTTCTAATATTATGACATTCGAAAAAGTGTTAATTATATTAGATGACTGAGTGAATGTGTTCATTGAATTATCAGATGAACAAACACTTGGCGTTCTTCTCTCTGAAGTTAAATGTCTACCTAAAAAAGTATCATTTGTGGAGAATATAATATATCGATTAACTTATGTTATCTGAATCAGTTTCACACTAAAAATAGGCATTTTTCAAAAAATTAGTAAAACATTATATACCAAATCCATGATGCTTATAGTTTTAAACTCAATCCCTTTTATAAAAACATAAAATTCACATTCTCTCCAATATTTTTATTATAAAAATGTGGTACTTTTGTTTTTCTAACAAATCATACCCTAATATTTGCATACCTCTCCATCATTGGCCCCTCCTATATTCTAACAAATCTCCCTGGTTGGGCATGGCATCCAGAAGAGAACCTAAAATTCTATTTAACTTAATCCCATATTGCATGTTATAATACACAAAGCACATTTTTTTGCACAAAGCAGTTTTATATACAAATATATTATTTCATTTGTTCTGGAGCAATAAACTGTGTCTACAATGGGTTAAATGCTACTTGCTTAAGGTGACAAAAGGCAGAGTGTTGTCAAGATTCTGATTCCTAAAGCTGTATACTTCCCATCGTACTTTTGTGTTTTTTTAAAAATGTTTTCAAAAAAATTCAGTCCTTTTCAGTGCATTATAAAAAACATCAATTATAGTAAGGTACCAAAAAATACCTCTGGTTTCTTCTATATTTTTTCAGTTAAATTTTGGAGAAGGCAGAATTTCCAAAATTTTTAATGATAGTTGTCCACACTCATGTGTCATGCCACTAATTTATCTGTTAATAGGTTAAATGTTAATATGTTAAATATTGTTGATTGTTTTTGTAGATTTTTTATCTAAAAAATAAAATAATTTATAAACAATTTTGTTTTTCAAATTTTCTTATACCCTCATATCCTCAATTTTTTTTTTGATGTAATGTTTCATGAGTCACTGTTTGTGCATAACACCCAGTGCTCCACGCAGAATGTACCCTCTTTAAAATCCATCACCAGGCTAACCCATCCCCCCACCCCCCTCCCCTCTAAAACCCCCAGTTTGTTTTTCAGAGTCCATCATCTCTCATGGTTCATCTCCCCCTCCGACTTACTCCCCTTCATTCTTCCCCTCCTGCTATCTTCTTTTTCTTTTTTCTTAACATATGTTGCATTATTGGTTTCAGAAGTACAGATCTGTGATTCAACAGTCTTGCACAATTCACAGCACTCATCATAGCACATACCCTACGCAATATCTATCACCCAGCCACCCCATCCCTCCCAACCCCCACCACTCCAGTAACACTCAGTTTGTTTCCTGAGATTAAGAATTCTTCATATCAGTGAGGTCAGATGATACATGTCTTTCTCTGATTGACTTATTTCACTCAGCATAACACCCTCCACTTCCATCCATGTCGTTGCAAATGGCAAGATCTCATTCCTTTTGATGGCTGCATAATATTCCATTGTGTATATATACCACATCTTCTTTATCCATTCATCTGTCGATGGACATCATGGCTCTTTCCACAGTTTGGCTATTGTGGACCTTGCTGCTATAAACATTGGGGTGCACGTACCCCTTCAGATCCCTACATTTGTATCTTTGTGGTAAATACCCAGTAGTGCAAATGCTGGATCATATGGTAGGTCTATTTTCAACTGTTTGAGGAACCTCCATACTGTTTTCCAGAGGGGTTGCACCAGCTTGCATTCCCACCAATAGTGTAGGAGGATTCCCCTTTCTCCGCATCCCCGCCAACATCTGTCATTTCCTGACTTGTTAATTTTAGCCATTCTGACTGGTGTGAGGTGGTATCTCATTGAGATTTTGATTTGGATTTCCCTAATGCTGAGCGACATTCAGCACTTTTTCATGAGTCTGTTGGCCATTTGGAGGTCTTCTTTGGAAAAATGTCTGTTCATGTCCTCTGCCCATTTCTTGATTGGATTATTTGTCCTTTGGGTGTTGATTTTGATAAATGCTTTATAGATTTTGGATCCTAGAACTTTATCTGATATGTCATTTGCAAATATTTTCTCCCATTCTGTCAGTTGTCTCTTGGTTTTGTGGACTGTATCTTTTGCTGTGCAAAAGCTTTTTAACTTGATGAAATCCCAATAGTTCATTTTTGCCCTTCTTTCCCTTGCCTTTGCGATGTTTCTAGGAAGAAGTTGCTGCAGCTGAGGTCGAAGAGGTTG
>NW_027397071.1:41988771-41989273 GCF_003265705.2 Callorhinus ursinus
ATAGACTTGAGGGTCCATTTCTGGGCTCTCGATTCTGTTCCATTGATCTATGTGTCTGTTTTTGTGCCAGTACCATACTGTCTTGATGATGACAGCTTTGTAATAGAGCTGGAAGTCCGGAATTGTGATGCCGCCAGCTTTGCTTTTCTTTTTCAATATTCCTCTGGCTATTCGGGGTCTCTTCTGGTTCCATACAAATTTTAGGATTATTTGTTCCATTTCTTTGAAAAAAGTGGATGGTATTTTGATGGGGATTGCATTGAATGTGTAGATTGCTCTAGGTAGCACTGACATCTTCACAATGTTGGTTCTCCCAATCCATGAGCATTGAACGTTTTTCCATTTCTTTGTGTCTTCTTCAGTTTCTTTCATGAGTATTTTATAGTTTTCTGAGTACAGATCCTTTGCCTCTTTGGTTAGATTTATTCCTAGGTATCTAATGGTTTTGGGTGCAATTGTAAATGGGATAGACTCCTTGATTTGTCTCTCTTCTGTCTTGTTG